>NC_071669.1:3126071-3427500 GCF_028554725.1 Zeugodacus cucurbitae
TTTGTATTTTTCTTATATATATTTCCGTGTATATTATATTTTTCGTTTTACATATTATCTGAGAAACCCTAAAAGTATGCAATGCATAAATGACACTCGTAAATGTATACATATTACAGTAATATTGCATTGCCTACACTCAGCTCAATTCTTGGCAATAGCTTAAAAGTCATTTTGCGTTGACGCCTAAAAGCTTACTACATATCGATGTGCCTAAAAGTAGCACTCATCAAATGTTTGTGGCAAGTTACATGCAGACACACTCTCGTATCTACTACGTATGCAACGCATTGACTAGTCATGCCTTTACCTACATATTTACACAAATAACCAAAAATACATTTTCGAAATCACCTAAAAGTCGACCACATTTTTATCTGTGACAAATGCAAATATGTTCGCTGAGATTGTGAAAAATTGTTGTTTGCCTGTGTTGTTGTTGTGATTGTTGTTTGTTTTGTTAGCTTAGCAAAATTTGAGATTTAATAACAGTTCAACGTAAACACGCACATACATACAGACACACAGCGTATGTGAGCATATAGTAAACAAATACGCTTTGATTCATTGCTAAGCCTGCTTATAGATTTTTTTTGGTTGTTGTTGTTGTTTTGTGCTGAAAGCAAGTGTATTTGTCGTTGTGCATGCGTGCCTGCGATATTTCAAAGTCACCAAGCACATATGACATACTTAGTTTTTCAGGAAAATGAAAAATATTTTCGTAGCACACATATAGATACATACATACATACATATATCTATGTCTCTCATCTTATAAACATATATATACACATGTATTTATGCATATCGAACGCATATGGAGGCGAATTTTTGCATGACAGTAGCTGCTACAGCAAGGGTATATTGAAAAAACGTATATTCCTCCTGCGGAGAAGCATACTTTCAGGCGTTCTTAGCAGCATATACATGCCAAATGTTGATATGAAGTCATATTTCATTTTGCCTGCGCTTTATTTCGTACAAAGAGCGCTTGTATTGCCTTATTTTCATTTTCTGAGCATGCCTAGCTCGAAAGCGCCTAAAAGTAGGTAAAGTCAAAGCTATGCTTAATAAAAAAAGAAGAAAAAAAAAACAAGAAAAAAATCCAGTCGTATATGCAAAGCTCTGCATATGTAGTTTGTAAGGCAGCAACGAACAACATTAGCTATTTGGTGAACTGCCACAGGTGAGCTGCCACATTTTGTATACGCAGCTACTGGAAAGTGCGGCGTTATTGCGCGCGCTCAGTGATTTGACAGGCTGACTGATAGTCGCACACACACACACATGTATTCACTCACTTCAGTCACGCCGTTAGACGAGCATTCATTCACTCAATCATTCATTCCTTCAGTTATTCATTCATTCACTCTGGCAACCCAGCGTCATTCATATTGCCATTCCCATTCACATTGATTGCTGGCACGTTAGATTTGCTTTAGCGCTGCGTGATGGGCAACATTTCAGAAACCCGTTTGCAACCATTTTACTTGGCATGATTTCTCGTACGTGACGATCCCTTTCAATGTTGGCATTTTGAAGTGCAACAACAACAGCAACAACAACAATTCAAGCATATATACGAACCGCACGTCACGACACAGCGCTATCTGTTGGTGTGTGTGTGTTGGTTGTTGTTATGCTTGTTGTTGTTGCTACTTCCCTCGCCTGATTTAAGTCGTTTGCTGTGCGTACGCATAAATATCGGCACAATTCTAACGGTGCTTAGACGATATCTTCCGCTATACGCCTGCCTTTTCCTTCGTAGCTTCACCGCTGCTGTTGGTATGCGTGCTACTTTAAGGATTTTTATTACGTTGCTGCGTGACGTATGTGCCGTTATTCGCATTTATTTATCAACAAACACACACACACTTAAACACAGTAGCAAGTTGCTTGCATAGGCATGCCTATACCTGTCTCCGTGTGTGTTGTTGTTTGTATTGCGCTGTGGTTGCCATGCCAATAAAAGCATCGTTGCTGCTGCTGCCATCAGCTTTGGCAGCACGATTTTTATGTACTTGCCGTACCTGTAAACTTCACTTTCGTTACGCGCGCTGCGGCGCTTGTGTGGGTTCATCGATATGTGCGCGCCATAAATCAACCCTGATTCAGTGCTTCATCGGCGGTGCTACCGTTGAAATTTACGTTGCTCGCTTTCGCCAACGATTTTTTCGACATTGATTTCGATTGCCTTCTTTCAATACGGCGCTGTGTATGTAAGAAGTACCACACATTTCCTTTGATGTGTCTTCTTAATCAAAAAATCCATTTGTTGTTGTGAAAATTTGGCATTGCAATGAAGATTTGCCATTTTTTATTTAATATAATTCGTGGCAGGCGAGTTTTAAGTTTGAGATGCTCAAAAGAAAACCAACAACCCTAAAGGTATGCTTCAATTTTAGTATAACTCCTAAAGGTATGCTTTAATTTATGAGATTTCAAAGTTTTTATTGGCAAGTCTTACTGTTTAGTTCTTATTTTACTATCTCTGACCATGTGTATATAACTTTAATAA
The DNA here is from genome assembly GCF_028554725.1 of Zeugodacus cucurbitae. Classification (NCBI taxonomy): domain Eukaryota; kingdom Metazoa; phylum Arthropoda; class Insecta; order Diptera; family Tephritidae; genus Zeugodacus; species Zeugodacus cucurbitae. The sequence goes on from NC_071669.1 coordinate 3,128,590, forward strand.
TTTAAATGCAGAAAAATATTTTTTTTTTTTGGATCTTTGTGAACCACCCTAATGTCCATATAAGTGTTCTGGTAGTTATGTGTCAGTTGCATAGTGACGTTTGACATACAGCCAAGTTGGCAGGTGAATTTGGGGCAAAATAGTCGAGCATATGAGTGGTATATGTAGAACACTATATAGTGCGACTACACCAAAGTACCAAAATTTCAAATATATATTTCGGTAAAGCTTTAGTCATATAGGTTTAGGCATCAAATGTAGCATGTTCATAAGTACAAGTACTGCCAAAATCGACATTTCATTTAAGTTGCCAGGCGTCGTGCACTGTTGCGCTTAACTGCCTGCCACCAAACACGGGTACACAAGCACACATACACTCACACATATTCGAATACATCGCACAGTGTTACATTGTTGTTGTTGTTGGCTGTGCGCTATCCTCCAGCGAATTTCGACTGTTTCGGCAGTTTGTTGTTGTTTTCAATTGCGGTTGGCAATTTTGGCGCAAAACGTTGCGATTTTGCGATTTGCACCAATGCGCAGCTGACTTGCCAACACACACACCAACACACGCTGGTAGGCACTTTTGTATGTATGTAAGTTTGTGTCCAATTCCCGAAATACATAGTTACTCGCCCGCTCTTCGCGCTGCTGCATTTAATGGATTTGCCACATAGCTAGTTGGCTGACTGCGCTGCTGCTGTTGTTGTTGGCTTTCTGTTGAAAAAAAAAAAAATGGCGCAATATGCGAAAAATCGTGGATTTGCTTACGGCGTAAAGTTCGACATTTGGCTTTTTTCCTTCGCTTTTTCATCGCGTACTTTTTCTGCTACACCGCTTTATTTGGTCCCTGTTGTGTATTCGCCCACACACACGCACTCACACATACTCACATATATATGTGATAACTGTGCCCTGTGTTTTGCTTAGCAGCAGCTGTTATTGTAGCGCTACAGCTGGCGGGGTTCAGTAGACGCAGCAACGGCATTCAGCAGAAGTTGTGTTTGTGTAGCATGAGGGAGCTACCAAATTCCCGTCGGATTTGTTATGCTATGGTATGGAGCCAAGCAGTCAGCTTAGCACACACACACATACACTTAAGCGCCTAAAAGGCATACACACTCCCTCTTCTTTTGTTATTCCATATTTTTTTGCTGGCGGCTTCCATGTGTGTCTCTGTGTGTCGGCGTGCGCCAGTAACTGCAGTTGATGCAGTTAGCAGCGTTTTAGGCGGCGCTCAAATGTCACGCCTACGCTTTTATGATTTTTGGTTTGTATTATTTACTTTGAATGCCATGTTGTTGGTGTTGTTGTTTGTGATTTTTGTACTCTCTTATACGTATGTGTCGGTAGATAAAATAGAAATGCTAGTGAGTCACTATCTCAATTTTGCATTTATAAGAAAAAAGTGTTGCCTACATTTAGGCGTTCATGCTTTTTTGGATATTTTAATGCAATTTTATTTTTATTTTCTACTTCCTCGATGCATTTAAGTTCTTGAAAAGTATATATTAAAGCATATGCTTTTCCTTACAGTAAACATATTCCTCAAATCTCTATCCTTTCCCTACATTTTCATAATTTCTCACCGCATTCGGCTCATTATTCTCTCGCGCATTGTTGTTTGTGCCAACAGCATCTGCATTGACACTTCATAAATAACCCGAAATGCTATAATTTATTGCGCAAAATTACCAGACACAAAGGCTTGCCAAGTCATACCATACTCTCTAAGCATCCCTCCCTCAACCAGAGACAACAAAACTTACACAATCAGTTGCCATGACGTACAACAACCACATTCTTCTTACTCTAAAGTAACACCCACTAACTAAATCGTTGCTTTTCGCCGCTTCCGAGTGCCATTAGTGGCATGGTGTTGCCTACATTTGGGCACTATCATACTATTTTTAGGTTCCCATAGCGCGCTCGCACACACACTAATAAAAACGACCACCCAGCATATGCTGCTTACTCTTTCTTGGCGCTTGAGTGCCATTAGAGAATTGCGTTTTCTTTTTTTTTTTTTTTGGTACTAACTATAGTGTGCCAACAACAACAAGCAAATATCTCAATATTTTACGATTTCTGTAGTTTTGCAGTTCATTGAAATTGAGGTCAACAGTTTATTGCTTGACATTAATGTGCGAAATAATAACGGTAAATTACGTGCTGGCTCACAATCGTGTTGGGTGTGTGTGTGTGTTCTATTGTATTTTACTTGCAATTGAAGAGAAGCGTGCAATATTTCACTTTTATTCGTTTATCTATTAACAGTTAGTTGCTTTGATTCCCCTTTCGTAAATATGCGCCAAACGCCTTTTGTCGTAGCAGTTTCGTATTTCGTTGTAAGTAATTTGATTTCTTATTCGTTGCCTACATTTAGGTGCGCATGAAATTTATAACTTGGTTTTTGTATTTTCTACTACTCCGGTCGTTATTTATAGCATGCAGGCAGTTGATTGTGAGCATATTTTTCTGCATATTCCAATTCCTTTTTATAGTTCTTTACCTCTTATCCTCAATATCTCAACTTGAGCATTTGCGCCTAAACTCGATTCTGTCTAATTTGCTCTCCATATATACTGCAGGCTGTTAATTCAATTTATTAAAGTTTTAAAATCTATATTAAAGTATATTCCTACATAAATATTATAGTAGTGTTGCTGCGCTTAAATATACTCTATTGCAGAGACTCAGAAATCTCTAAAATTTTGGTTTACTTCTATAAAGTTTTACTTATTCCCCGATGCGTGCTGCTGACATTTTGACCCAATTAAATTGCGAACTTCAAGTTTTGCAAAATTAGTGCAAACTATAAGCTATCAGTATTATATATTTATATAGCTGCATGTGTATATTAACTTTTTGAACGAATTTTAGGAGTTTGAGTTTATTATTATTGGAATATATTATTGTATATGTAGTTAAAAGGCAAAATTCTACTATTATTTACCTTAATAAGTCGTAAAATAGCAGTAGGAACCGCACTAATATGAGTTTAGCACAATTTAAAGCAATATGCGCCTAAAGGTATGCTTCAGAAATTGATATTTTTGGCATATTAAGAGGAAATACGACAAAATTTTGATGACTCTCATTTTTTCTCTGTATAAAAAACATTTTCGGAGTGAGTTTAAATACTAAAAACAAACTATGTGTTATAAACACGGATATAACCTTACAAAGCAGACGCTTAACCAGCACAAAAAATTGATAAAATCTCATGACATACATAACAACTGACAATCAAAGAATTAAAAGCACGCAGAGTGCTGGCAAACAGCAGCAGGCTAATAACAACAACAACAATGACGGCAATCAAAAATGTAAACAAAAATCTACCAAAAATGATCTAGCATATGTGAGGGCTTCAACAGCAGCAACCCATCTGACTCACCTAAATTGGCCACTGTGGCGGCGGCGACATATGTGAGTAAGAAAGAAGAAGAACAAGACAGATATGAAACATGTGGCAACACACAAAATTTATCTAATGCGGGTTAATTTGTTACGCATATACAACAGTAACAAAAACAAAATGCCTGGTATCAGCAACAAAATGGCTACAAACAGAGCTACAAAATAACAGAGCGAAGAAATTTCGAGTTGGACTAATAAAAACAGTCGCAGGCAGCACGAAGTTGAGGCTGAGGCATTAACTTGAAGGTAGCAGACGACATGACATGAGCATAAATTTGTAGTTGTTGTTATTGGTGTGCGGGTAGACACAGCATAGACGACAAGACGACAAGACGGCAAGATGGTAAAGGGCAGAGCCAGCAAACGGCAAGCTGCAGGCGACAACCGACACGCGGTGCCAGACAGACAGTGAGCGACACAAAGAGTTTCACAGAACAGATGGTTAGACAGTGATAAGAGAAACTTTGGCTTTTTGGTTATGGAGGCTATGTGTGTCTACATGGAGGTGATTGGAGAGTTAGTTGAATTTCGAGCTTTGAAGGTATTCTTGAACTGTTGGTGGAGTTTAAGAGCATTTTAGATTTGTTGAATATTAAATTTGTGTTATGAATATACATTTTGGTTGATTTTGAAGACATTTTGTAGCATAGTTTTAGGGTTTATTGATTTTTTTTAATTTTTTCTATTAATAATTAAGCATTCTTGTTTAAAAAATTTAACCAACTCTATTACGCACCATTCTAAATTAGTTTTCGTCACAAAAAAAGAAAAAATTTAATATTTTTTGGTGAAGCATACTTTTAGGCGCCGAACATTTTTTCTTCTATTTAACTAGATTTTGTGCTAAATATTAAACTAAAATGCAAAAACAACAAAAATAACTGAAAATGCATATCTATACTATATATATTACACAAAATAAGTTTAAAAACTTGCAAAAAAATCCTCGAAATTCCCTTGTTTCAACATTTGTTTGCAATTAAATGTAAGCGCTTGTTTTTATAGCAGCACATGCTATTACGCGAATTTTCCAAATAACCAAAAATATTTACATAACCCAACTTTTGTTGCATTGTTAATACGCGATAAGCGCGCAGCAACACTCACGCATATTCTCTCTCACGCCCCAAAGGGATCATTTAAAACTCATTATTACAGCGAATGGGATTAGATAAATATTTTGCGTTTGCCAAATTACAAAACAAAGCAAAATTTAGTTAAAAGTTATAAGCGCAAAAATGTTGATATATGCGCGCTGCGCTGTTTATTAATGTTAATGCTGGCGCTTGCATGTTGTTTAGCCTCTTTTTTTTTTGGTGAAAATTGAAATTGTACATATGCAGTGTTTAAGCTAGCTGTGTGTTACTAATGGAAAAAATGCTTTTGTAGTAATAGTAATATAGTGTCGTAGCAATGTCTGGGGATTACATGCGCAATTTTTAGTAAAACAACACATTTATTAGTTATTAGCTAAGCACTAGTGCCATATTAATAAAATATGATTATAAATAGTGAAGTAGACACACAAATTATTGAAGGGATTAGAGGCATGTATGTATTTTAGAAAACCAATAAAATGTTCACTTTGCAGCTAGTAACCATATTAAATTATTTAAATAATATATTTCACTGTAATTGTAGTATATAATGGGTAGCCATGGCGTATGCGTAACATTTTTAGTGCTAACGAGCATGTGCTTATGTATACGATTTTTTTTTGAATTTTTTTAAATTAATTTCTGAAATATTTTTTGTCTCAAAACTCCTATTTTACAACACCAATTTCAGTTCTTTCCATGAAAATTTTTATATTTTGATTTATATATTTTCTTATGGACTCTTATATAGCATATAAAGGCGCTAATTGCTGATTTTTATAAGATTATCATAATTCATAAACTTGATTTTAGTGTCTGATATGATTTTCTATTTCAGTTATGTTAATATTCCAATTTTTTTTCTTAAAATATAGCTGAAACTTAAATTTTGTACTGACACCACTGCGTATACGTAACATTTTCATATGAATTAAAGTTTTAAATCGAGTCACTTACGCTAAAACATACTTCTTTATACTCATGATATGTATATATCTGAAATATTTCCTGTTTCCCATGTATGTGTGCGCTGTGGCGACAACTTTGCCTCAACACAAAGCATACAACACACTAATGAAGTTTATCATTGTTAACGAAGACACAAAGAATGCCTGTGTATGTGCGCGCGTGTGTGTGTGTGTGTGGCAACAAAACCACTTTTGTGTACGTTTATTCTTGCATTTTTTATGCCAAAACTATTTCGCACAAAGGCGTTGCCGTTGACGTACAAGCAACCATGGCAGCCATATGCAGTCGGCGTCAGCGACAGCCACCATGCCAATGGCAAAGTCAAAGCAATGCTAAAGTGCTGCTTAAACTATTGCAACAACAACAACAACAATGGCAGTTGTAAGAAAATACCATATAAATTACATAAAAGGCGAAAGAAAAAAGAAATAAAAAAATCATAGTTAATAGGTAAAGAAGAAGGTAAAATTGAAGCATGAAATGTGAGTGTGTACTAAAGTAGTTGAGAGCAGTTGAAGAGGGATTTGAGGAGGTGAGGTTGTTACTGATTTTAAAGTGACTTTATTATAAATAAACAAGAAAATTTTTGTGATTTTGAAAAATTTAAATAATATTGAAAAATTTAATAATTTTGAAAAATTTAAATAATTTTGAAAATTTTGAATAAATTTGAAAAATTTAATAATTTTGAAAATTTTTAATAATTTTAAAAAATTTAAAAGATTTTGAAATATTTAAATAATTTTTAAAAATTATTAAATTTTTCAAAATTTATTAAGTTTGAAAATACTAAATAATTTAAAAAAATTAAATAATTTTGAAAAATTTAATAATTTTTAAATATGTAATAAGTTTGAAAAATTTAAATAATTTTGAAAATACTAAATAATTTAAAAAAAATTAAATAATTTTGAAAAATTTAATAATTTTTAAATATTTAATAAGTTTGAAAAATTTAAATAATTTTGAAAATTGTTGAAAAATTTTTGAAAAATTTAAATAATTTAAAAAATTAAATAATTTTGAAAAATTTAACAATTTTGAAAAATTTAAATAATTTAAAAAAAAATAAATAATTTTGAAAAATTTAAATAATTTTAAAAAATTTAAATAATTTTGAAAATACTAAATAATTTTAAAAAAATTAAACAATTTTGAAAAATTTAATAATTTTGAAATTGAAATAATTTTGAAAATTTTTGAAAAATTTAACAATTTTGAAAAATTTAAATAATTTTAAAAAATTTAACAATTTTGAAAAATTTAATTAATTTAAAAAATTAAATAATTTTGCAAAATTTAAATAATTTTAAAAAATTTAAATAATTTTGAAAATATTAAATAATTTAAAAAAATTAAATAATTTTGAAAAATTTAATAATTTTTAAAAATTTAATAAGTTTGAAAAATTGAAATAATTTTGAAAATTTTTGCAAAATTTAACAATTATGAAAAATTTAAATAATTTAAAAAAATTAAATAATTTTGAAAAATTTATATAATTTTGAAAAAATTTAATAATTTTGAAAAATTTAATAATTCTGGAAAATTTAAAAATCTTGAAAAATTTAATGATTTTGAAAATTTAAATAATTTGGAAAAATTTTAATAATTTTGAAAAATTTTAATAATTTTGAGAAATTGAAATAATTTCGAAAAATTTAAATAATTTTGGAAAATTTAATAATTTTGAAAAGTTTAAATAATTTTAAAAATTTTAAATAATTTCGAAATTTCAAACCAAATTTTTGCTTTCCTTTTTTATATAATCTCAGAAGTCTCTCGTAGTACATACAAGTTTTGATATTTTTTGTTGATTATATGAGCATGTAAACCAGCATATATGCAACCATATGGTAACGCTCTACCTTTTACACTTTCATGTACATATATCTATAGTAAAGCGCGCATAAATTATATTAAAACGCTGCTGCAGACGGCGGCATGAAAACCGCAGCCGCTTCTACTACAGCCTTGCAGCCTTATATGCATACAATTTTAGTAGGAAAAAATTTCACAAAAACTTTTCATAATATTGTCGGTTGTATGTAGTTGTTGAGTTGTTGTTTTTGTGGCTGTCACATTTTGACATGTGTTTGCCAGCGGCTGCATTGTTGTTTAGTATAATTTCATTACTTGCAGCGCCATGTTGTTGCTGTGATTATTAAATACAAAGCTTTAAGCAAGAGAGAGCAAGCAAAAGTATTTATTTTAAAGTAATTGGAGGCTGAGAGCTTTAGAAAATTGTTAAAGTTTATGGAAAATATGAATTATAGACTTTAAATATACTATGCGCCTAAATGTATGCTACATTTTTTACATTTCTTGCAATTTCTTAATTTCGAGAATGAATGCTTAGAATGCTTTTATAACTAACTGTGCTTTATGTGCGTTAAAAACCGTTAGTTTTCGAAAAAATACATAATTGCTGCCTCCTCTGTTAGATTTAAAGCGCTTTTGGGGATATGCGAGCACTTTTACAGCTGTTGTAGACAACATCAACTGGTTTTCAACAACATTTTTTTACAGACAGATACATATATACAGTATATTTAGCTGCTGTTGTTGCCGCCCATGTGGGTGTTTTGCTATTGCTTCTGGCGGCATTTTGTTTATTTACATTTTCGGCTTAAGCTGTGGCGGGCGCGATCTTGCGTCGTCGCGTCAGGCTGTTGTGGTATGCGGCGTGAGTTGCAAAGTAAAAACAACACAATAATTTAAAAACAAAATTACCTAAAGCGTTTGGTGAAAAAGCGGATTTGCGCCACTTTTCGGCTGAAAGGCACAAAAGCAAAAAAAAAAAAAAACGAGAACGAAACTCTTTTGACTCCCTACAAACGGCAGCGACTCCAGCGTTTTTACAATTTTACACACATTTCCTTGTTGTTGTTGTTGCAGATTTGCGCTAACAATGCACGCCGGCGTTTGGGCGAGCGCCGCATTGCGAGCCTCAGGGAATTTAAGAACTTTTTCGACAGTAACATTTGTTTTAGAAAAGTGCTCTGCGTGTGTGTTGTTGCTGGTTTTTTATTTACATGCTGATTTCTTTGCAGTTAACGGTATACGCCCCAGCGCTGTAAAACTTTTGCTACCTTTATTTTGCTGTCACACCCCTTAGCGGTGGAGGTCTTCCCTTTAACGCAAAAGTTTATTTTGTTAGCGATTTTTTTTGTTGTTTTTGTTTTTTGTTAAATTTGTCCCCAACTGATAACAAAATTCGTGTGTAGTGTGTAAACAACGTATGGCATGTGGCATGTGGCACACACGATACAGGCAACTGCCTGTGTGTGGCGGCATGCCATCGCTTGTGTGTGTTTGTATTGCTGCTGTTGTATGCATTCGTGTATTTGCTGCGGATTTTCTACGCGTTTAAAATGCCGCGCTGGGAGTTGAACGAATTTAATTTTTAATTTTCGAAATAAAAGTTTTGTATTTGCACGAAGGTAAAAAGTTGCTACACTCATGTGAAATGTACGAAAATGCGTTATAGATTTTTTGAGGAGCAGCAGACAAGCTGGTTGGTAGCCTAAGTCTTCGTTTTTTATATAGACAGAAACATTTTTTAATTTTTTTTTTAATATTAAGGAGTTCGGTTTTCGAAAAAAAAATATTATTTCCTTATAATGTTTCAAATTTAATAATTTTTTTATATATTTCATTACATTTTGTATAAAAATTGTTCCAAGCAGTTTTCATCTTATTTATTATCTATCAAATAATTTTTGTGAGTCAAATCATCCATAATTTATTTACATATTCAATCGAAATCACTTCTAATACAATTTCAGTAGTCTACATTTAGGCGCTCGCTTGCTAACTTTGCGAAATTTTTGTTGTTATTCAACATTTGTTATGTCTTTTTATGCATATACATGCAGAAAACCACTTGAGACAGCGGCATACCATAACAGCCGCTTGCGAGTTGTTGTTGAACAAGCAGCAGCTACATGTCAAAGCATAAAAGGCGTAGCATACTGCTAGGCGCGCTTTGTATTTAATACAATGCAGCGCTATGCGTTTGTATATGGAAAAGTGATTTAAAAGCAAAGCCAATGATGAGCTACACAAGGCATAGAAAGCAGAAAAAGGAATGCAGGTCCTTGAGAGATTACATATATAGGTATAATGCATAGAGTATGTGTCATAGTGTATGTGTCAGTAGCAATACCGAAAATGAGGAAATGCATGAAATTGCATTTTTCATAATAATTTTGTTATTCGAATTCGGATTTTTTGAAATTGAGAAGGCGATAATACTAGAATAAACAGAAAATGATATTAAACGCCTAAAAGTGTGCAATTTATTTGACGTTTATTTGGAAAATATGCCACTTTTGGGCATCAAAAGCAGTAAAATTTAGAAATTATTCATGTAAATGAGTAAAAAATTAAGAAAATCCAAATACTATATTTATAGTCTACTAAATAGCATCTCGGGTTTATCGATAGCCTGTTTGATAAGAAATAATGAAAATAAGAAGTCTTTAGGACTAGCAGATTGCATTCCATTGATGTCAGAGCTTCTACATGCTACTCATAATTCAACAGCGCAACCATTTGTTGACACACACTGTATGTGCACCCCACACTCATCTACACCCCCTACTGCGCGCTCCAAAAAATTACCCTGCGACATAATTAAAATTGCAACGCATGCAGCCCGAGAGTGCGCGCCCACAATTGCAAGTTGTGGTATGCCTTCACGCTGCAACCTTTGCCATCACCACCACCCACATAGCATGCACAGTTATTTCACCTTGTGCCTTTGTGCTTTTCGCGCGCCGCTGTTGTTGTAATATGTTAATTAAAAGATGTCTTTACAGCAGTCGACAATTTTGTCGCACGCAGACAAAGGCACAATCATATATGTAGACGTAAGCGCAAGCAAGCATGCGACCAAATGCATTGGAAATCTTCATATGGCTTAAGATTATGTGACTTTTTGTGCAACAACAACAATAGCAACGCGTTCATTTGCACAGCTGGTCTTTTTTGTTGCATTGTGCTACGCGGCGACTTTGCTGTATTGGTTGCTTGGTGCGCTTGTGGCAAGTAGTCTGCGGTAGAATGACTTCCGTCAAGGGAAATGACTACCTGCCATGCATGAATTTCTTAAACAACAACGCACACAAGCTAAAGCATGTGGATTTATGTAAACGTGTGTGTATATATTTCTCCCTCTCACATCTACCAGCGCATTCGCGCATTATCCTTACTTTCATTAAATGCTCACCCTCAGCGGCGCGCTCACTTCATTGGTATGCTTATGCGTTGTCGACTCATTTGTGCACATAAAATAAATTAAAGATGATGAAAATGCATTTTCCGCCACAGAAGCGGGTTGGTATATATATATGATAAGTATAAGCCTTTAGTCCAATAGAAACATAGCATATATATACATATACATATATATATATTTATCTGTAAATAAATTTCTCCTCTTACACTAGCATGAGCATATCTAAGTATTTGTGCGCTTGTTTGCATAATTATGAACTTGAAAACTGCCGCTTACATGCATTCAACGCGTCCGCCGGGACGTATGAGTAACAGTGAAATCACTTCATATGTATATATATATATTGTATGAAAGCATAAAACAAAGCCGCAACGCTGCGCGCTCGTTGTGCAATGAAGCAGGAAGAAGTGAAAGAAGGAAGCACAACAGCAAAGGAAACAGGATAAGTAAAACCGGCGGTTGAGGGCGGAAAACGGAAAAGCATATTCACGGTTGCGTCTAAGTTAAGCTAAGCAAATAGAAAAATGCATGTGAAAGCATATATATTTTAAATATGTATTCATTATGTGTGCGCATAATGCAAATGAAAAGTAGTAGATTGCATAATTATTTAAATAAGGACACACAACATACATACATACATATGAGTCTTTTTTATATATTTTTTTTCAATGTCTCTTGCTGCTTTGTGTAGAGCTTTCATTATTTTACCTTATTATACTATATATATATATATATATATATATATGTATATGTAAATATGTCTGTAAACTTAGTAATTTTTTACGATTTTTGTCGAGACAGTGAAATGACTGCTAAATACAGGAAATGATGTAGCTTGATGTGGCATATGTGGTGGTGGATTTAATTAAAGCAGACTTTTGTTTGAGTGAAAGCTTAGTTTTTAAGATTTTAATGAAGCAAGTAAATGGTAATTGTGATATATAATGATAAAGCTAAAAATGTTATAATGCTAAATTTAGTAATCTTGCAGCAACAGACTGAAAATATTATGAAAAACGAGATTTTACAAAAGAAATTATTTTTAAAGCAACAAATGCTGTTGTAAGTACTAAGTATGATTTTTTCCTCTTTATGCAAGCTTTTCAAATCTTAAATAGTAATAAAAAAAAATTGAGAAGCCACAAAAAATGAATTTAAGCTTTTGTGGAGCTTTCGCAAAAAGCTTTGGTGAAAGCTTCAAGAGCTTTAAGGCTTTGGTGCTATAATAATAGCTTTCTATGCTATTCTCATGAAATTTAATAGCTGAAACCTTAAGGAGAAAACGTTCAGAAGCTTTAATGAAAGTTCTAAAAGTTTTTTGGTGAAAGCTCTGAAGGTTTTGAATCTCCGGAGCTGTAATAATAATTGAGTATGGTATTTCCAGCTCTTTTAAAATCTGAAAAATTAGGAAAAAGAGCATAACTTAAATAAATTATTTTTGAGGAAAAAATTGTAAGCTTTAGCATCACTTTGTACGATTTTTTGCTCATTGTGGAAGCATTTCAATTATAAAGAAGTAAACAACCATCAAAGCAAAACCACGCTAAATGCAATTGCAACTTTTCTAGAGCTTTCACAATAGAGTTTTGATGAAAACTCTAAAAGCTTTAAGGCTTTGAAGAAATAATAATTTCCAGCAAATTTAAGAGCTTTCACAAAAAGCTTTGGTGAAAGCTCTGAAAGCTTTGAATCTCTGTAGGTCTAATAATAACTTATTATGGTATTGTCAGCATATTTAAACGCTGAAAAAATGCGAAAGTGATTTTCTGAAGCTTTCAGAAAAAGTTTTGGTGAAAGCTACTAATGCTTTAAGGCTTTAAAGTTTTGAAGACATAATAATAGCTTTCTATGTTATTGCCAGTTTATTTAAAATCTAAAACCATGAAGAGCAGAAGCTCAGAAGCTTTAATGTAAGTTCTAAAAGCTTTTAATATGTTTAAATAATTGACAAGAAACCTTTTTGTTCTCAATTTACATGCAACTGTGTCTTTAAATTATTTTAAATCTATTTCTAACTCCATTTGGTTTTATTTGCTTTATCTAGAAGATTTATATAATACCTGAAGTGCACATAAATGTATCAATATTTGTAGATTGGGCTGTTGGGAAATAGTAGAGAGCAAATATTATATGAAATATTTTTTTTTAAGTGCAAAAAGGCCAAAAATATACACTCACATACACGAAGGCAATATAAAAAGCTTGAAATAGTAAATATATGTCTGCATTTATATATACGAAAAGTATATGCAAATACATCGGAATGCATTTAAGCATCAACTGGAGAGTATCACTGCATAAATAGCAGCGTGGCAATGCTTTTTAGCAAATGCAATTGTGTATGTATGAAATGCGCTTTCCGCCTATTAAAAAGAAAATAAATAAATAAAATGAAAATTATTTGACTCACAAACTATTGCGCCACAGCAGCAGCTGGGCGGCTTTTGTAGAAGCCGCCTCAGCTTCCATGCGCATTTCAAATATATTTTTGAAGTATTTTTTTTTTTTATTTTTTTGTTTATTTTTTTGTTTATAAAATTTCAATGCTCTTGAGCCTGACGGTATGCTACAAGTATTAGTAAATGCAAATACACACACACACACACACACACACATGCCACAGTGATCGCTGCTGCCTGCTGTGGCATGCATGTATGCTTGGCTGTTGACCTCAGCGCATGCTGTTGGTTGTTTGAGCGCAAAAGTCAAGCCTTTTGCAAACAAACTTCCGAGTGCCGTGTATGCAGTGAAATGCAGAGCGAATATTGGCATAAAATGAAATGCGAATTTTGTTGTCAGAAAAATATAAATAAATTGCGCATATTAAATAACGCAGCACAAACAACAACAATAACAACAACAACAACAGCAGTAGCGTATAAAGACAGCAAAGCTATGCAAATACAATTTTGCAGCTGCCAAATTTCACTGAATGTGCGCAAGTAAGAATACACACATGCTGGAGGAAAAAAAAATAGTGTAGCATACATCTGTGCGCGCCGTGCACTATAGTACTATGGTAAATGCGTTCCAAAGCGTTCCGACATGCATTTGGCACACAACAAATATGTAAGGCTGCACCAAAGTCGCCTGGCTGCCTGCCTGCCTGCCTGTCAGCTGTGTCTCACTCTGTTGGCTCGGCTCAGCGCTCAGGCTGTTGGCAGCTGTAATGCGCAACAAATACCAATGCAAATAAATATGATTACATGCATGATTATACACAAATACATCCATGTGCATATATAAGCCATATTTTTAGCAACAAATACATGTGTACATACATGTATGCCAACAGCTGTGGCTGCCAGTTTACAAGTATTGACTTTCACATTCATATATATCCAAAGCGTCTGGGGGTAAAAGACAAGCCTATATGCAGGCTGATAGCGCTGATAGACAGCTAGTCTGCGGCACTCTCTTGTGCAATAACTGGTGCGCAGACAAATATATATATATTTATAAAGACACACACATATGTATGTGAATGCAACAGCAATTGACGTTTGTTCGTGCGCACTTTGGTGCCAATATAGCCAATTTATAGCTGACAGACAAACGCCTATATATTCTCATACAAGTTATACATTCAAGCGCCTGCATATATGTATTTGCATGCGGCTCAGCGTGTGTTTATATTGGATATTTTTAAATATTTGTTGCTGCATTGACTCTGTGTGTGTGTGTAAATAGGCTTATTTGTGATTTAAGTGGCAGTGTGCGCCTGCAAATATGCAAAGCTGCGAATGTGCGGAGATGCGTATAAAAATGTGAACTTCAAAGAGTTCAAATATGTACTTTTTTAGTTTTTTTAATTTTTAGTTTATTTACGAAAAGCTTTCACAGAGCTTTCGAAAGTTTTCTCGATATTTAAAATACAATAAATATTTTAAACACATTTTGTATGGCTTTAAGCTGCAATACAAATAAAAAAATTATCTAAAATACTTTTCTAGACTTCGATTAGTGGAATGAGCGCCTACTGAGCTTTTTTGGTATTTTATGAATTCTATGGGTTATGTAAACTATATCAAAACTAATCAAGATTAAATATTATTCGTTGCTATATTAAGTCATAGCGCTATGAAATATTTTCTAGAACTTTTGAGAGCTTTTGGAAAGAGCCTTAAAGCTTTTTCGAGTTTCTGATTTTCATAACGAAGTTCGACATAGAATTTCAAAATGATTAATACTACTTGAGGCTATCTGTATTACCAGAGTGTAAAAGTTTTTTCAGCTTTTTTATTTTCTTCATTCCTACAAACAAACGATTTCCAAATGACTAATACTGTTTGAAAATCTATACAAAATATATTTTTGTAGCTCTAAAAGCTTTTTATAAGAGCTTGAAAGCTTTTTTGAGCTTTTTTTATTTTCATAATGAGGTTGGACATAGAATTTCAAAGTGATTAATACTACTTGAGACTCTCTACAAAATATTTTATTGTATTTTAAAAAGTTTTTAGAAGAACTTAAAAGCTTTTTTTGAGCTTTTTCATTTTCTGCATTCCGGCATACGATTTAAAATTACTAATACTCTTGAAACTCTCTACAAATTCTATTTAGTATCTTTAAAAGCTTTTACCAGAACTTGAAAGCTTTTTTGAACGTTTTCTTTTTATTTTACTAGCGACTAGTATTTTACTAGTAGTAGGTACTACAAAATATTTTTTGTAATTTTGAAAGCTTTTTACGAGAGCTTAAAGCTTTTTTGAGCTTTTTTTTATTTTTTCTAAAGAGGTTCGCCATACAATTTTCAAATTACTAATTTTTCATGAGACTTATTTTACTTAAATTGTTATCAAAATTTTTTACTTTGAATACTTCTGGGCGCCTAAAAGTATACCTTGCATTTAAAACTCACATAAAATGACATTAGTGTCTATGCGCTTTTTAAACTGATTTTCGAGGGAATCCAAGGAATAGTTGCACGCACATTTACTAATTGCTTGCTAACACTTAAACAACGCCAGCAGCAAATAAATGCGGGCGTGCAAATTTAATTAACAGCTCTATTTTGCAATTAATGAATATTTAAAATATAAAGTGAACTTTGAACTCAATGCTCACTATCTCACGCTCTCACGCTCTCTCACTATTGATCACATGCTTCTTACAACAAATTGCTTAGCGTAATTATTTACAACACTATATTGGAAGCAAATTTATTATTTATTGCTTACGTTAGCTACAACAACAACAATAGAGATATTGCTATACAAAAAGTAAGTCAATTTAATTTAGATTAATGTGTTTGCTAAATTTTAACAACTTTCCAGCAATTAAAAGCAACAGAACAACAAATCAAGCAGAGTTTGTGCTGTAAACTTCAATGACACGCCTTAAACTAGGCTGCCTTCCTCTCCGTCGCTGGCATATTCGTGTTTGCACTCGTGTTTGTGTGTTTTTGCATGCATTTAGCTAATTAGCAGCAAACATATCTGAACTAATTAATTCGCAACGAGGCGAAATGCAAAATTCTCTGCATACTTTCGCAGTGCCACACACACACACATATTACAATATTGATGAGTTTGATGTGCATTCTAATGTACGTAATACATATCGTGTGAACGTGGCGGCCCTGTGTGTTTGCGAAATTCATTGGAGAGAAGTTCAACAAAAGTGGTTCGAAATGGTAATAATCCACATGCACAACAACAAAACAAGCCAAAACAAACACACATACACCGGCGAACATATGCAGAAAAAGCATATACAGTTGTAAAATCAGTCAATCGAAGAAAGCAACATGCAAAAGGCAGTGACGCCTAACACTATGCAACGCCCATAAACACTGTGCGTTGGCTGCGTTGTTGCGTGCGTGTGTCGTTGTTGTTGTTTGGAATTTCGTGCATATGCAGGCAGAGAGAGCAAATTCAGTATCAATTTCGATTAGCATGACTATGCGTATGGCTGTTGTGGTGGGTCAATATACCAGCTAGAAAAGCATAAATACCTAAATGTATGCTTTGGCATGTGCTATTTCGCTGTGAAAATCAATATTTGTAGCTGCATATTGCAGAGTGTTGTTGCTCGTGTGTATATTTTCGAAGTATTTTTTATATGGAAATGCGAGCTTTTTCAAATTTGCGCTACTATTAGTGAAAAATCAGCTAAAAACTGACGACCCGACAAATTTGCTGCAATGCATGGTTATTAAGATATGTCGAATATGTTTGAAAATTGCGTTCAACTGGCGCTGAATACAAGTGAAGTGTGCTGAATTGAGTTATTTTGACTTTTACTGAAATTCAAATCAATAAAAATTGGCGCTGAATACAACTTGTGTTTGCTGAATGGAGCTGAATTAAATAATTTGGATTTTTACTGCTTTTTAGCCTTGAAAAACTGTCGCGGGGTATAGATAAAGTATGCTGAATGTAGCTGATTTGCATTATTTTGATTTTGGGTGCTTTCTAACTAAAAAAAATGTTGCTGAATATAAATAAAGTATATCGAATGAAGCTGAAATGCGTTATTTCGATGTAGGATGCTTTCGAACTCAAAATAAACTCTTGCTGACAAAACTTAAGTGTGCTGAATGGAGTTATTTTGACTTTAACTGAAATTCAAATCATTTAAAAATAGGCGCTGAATACAACTTAGGTGTGCTGAATTGAGCTGAATAGAGTTTTTTGGACTTGTACTGAATTTTAACGTAATAAAAATTGGCGTTGAATATAAATTAACATAATTCACGTGAGCTGAATGTAGTTGAATTGAATAATTTGGAATTTTACTGCTTTTTAGCCATGAAAAACTCTCGCTGAATATGATTAAAGTGTGCTGAATGCAGCTGAATTGCGTTATTTTGACGTAGGGTGCTTTCGAACTCAAAATAAGCTCTTGCTGACAAAATTGAAGTGTGCTGAATTGCGCTGAATTATAGCAAATGTAAATAAAAAAATGATTAAATCCTAAAAAAATGTTAAATAAATTAAATCAATCACGTGCTGACTAATTTTTATGATTTTTTACATAAGAGCTGGTTGTTTCTCAGGTTTCTATATAACTACGATAATATTCTATATATATTTTATAATATTGCCTCTTTACTTTTAACTAGCTGCTTTTTGGTGAGAAGTTTTCTAATTAATTTTACTTTTGCACTTTCTATTTTCCTCCCAAGTTTCTTATATTTCCAATTAATTTAGTCTTACACAACTTTCATTTTTTCTGCAGAACTTTTTACTCAGTTTTTAATTTAAAGAAATTTCACTCGAACTATCAAATTACAATTTCCTGCAGCTATGGCCTAATCGCATTCCAACAGTTATCTAAGTTCTTCCTCTGAATTATATCTTAAGCTTTTACACTACTTCTTTCTTCGTCTTTCTTCCTTCAGCCTTTATAGGTTTTACACTCGCAATATCCTTAGCTGGGCATTCAATTAAATATTTCAATTAACACTTTTAATTAACATTCGCTTCACCTACTTCATTGCTATATGGCACAGACACACATACACTCATACATACAGACACACAAACACATATTGCGCAACAGTCTGTAAAAGAAAACTCATAAAGTAATCGAATAATTGCCACAACAACAACAAGTGCATAGTTTGAGGCGCCAAGGCGTCGAAAGCAGCCTTCTTGCATTCTACAACTAACTTGCTAACTAAATTCGCTTGTACATGTGTGTGTGTGGTGGTACTTACTTAAATTTCCACTCGGAATGTAGACGTTGCCCGATGGTGTTCGCACCAAACACGATGGCTCGAAATCAACGCCCAAATCATTTGGGTTACCAGGGACTAAACGGCCATTATTCATGCGACTCATTGTTGGATTCCTTGGTGGGACATCCGGTGGTGCCGATGGCGTAACTCCTTCAAGGAGATAGCCTGTAAGTATGCAATGAAAAGAAACAAGAAGACAAAGTAAGAAAATTGAAATGAAATGAAATGAAGTTGGATATGAAAGCAAAGGCGACTAACAACTTTCGGAATTAAGGCACAAATTAAATGAGAAAAAACGAAAAAAAAAGAATGAAAAATGTAAAATGAAGGCAACGAATGAGAAATTAAAAGGAAAATGCAATGCAATTAAATTGTGAATACCAATGCGGCTCAAATAAAGCTGAACACCGAGGAAGTCAGTGTGTGGTGGGCGGAGGGAATACGTGGAGCTGGTACAAAGCATAATAGCGAGTGAGCGCAAAGTTTTGTAGGGAAAAGGCGGAGAGGCGTAGCAATAGCGTAAACAAAGCGAAAATTGCAATAATACAAAACAAAAAAACAAAAGCAAACACAAGAAACGCAAAAGTTAAACGCCGTTGAGGCGGTAAAGTTTAATTAAAAATGCTTTAAATAGTTGGCAAGGTGGCGCCCAGGCGACGGCACAAGACAGCGGTGCGCTGCAAAGGCGCTACATATGCGCCATATATTATACATAGCAGCCAACTGCCATTGGAGGTAAATGGCATCTTAATTACTTAATAATTATGCAGTTTTACGCCGCTAATGGCCGACGCGATAACACATTGTTATGACCCAGTAAGCGCTTTGTTTTTTTCCAGCAATATGTATATTTATATAGAGTCATATATAATTATTTGTATATGGAAAGGCAGCGCAAGACAGTTAAGATGGCATACGAGTAGATAGTCAAGCGACTATAAAGCATTAAAAGGCGCACAGAAGTCACTACACGACAAAAAGAAGAGTCCCACACCACACGACAAGCGCTGTACCTCCACTAAGTCATTTACCTCAAACAAAAGCAGTTAATAATAATTATTGCAGCAAACAATTTACACATTTGCTTGGCTGCCTCGGCAGAGGCAACACACGACAAGAGCAGGCACTTATTATTGCTTGCATATCGGCTTAATGCGCCAGCACGCCATAAAGTATGCAATACATATGCATAAGTACTCGCTTG
Source organism: Zeugodacus cucurbitae (assembly GCF_028554725.1). NCBI lineage: Eukaryota > Metazoa > Arthropoda > Insecta > Diptera > Tephritidae > Zeugodacus > Zeugodacus cucurbitae. The sequence goes on from NC_071669.1 coordinate 3,148,212, forward strand.
ACACATTTGCGCCCAACAATATGCAATGCTTTTCGTGATTGCAGTTATTTTTTGCCGTAATACTAGCAATTATAAATGAATTTCCTCATAGAGGGGGGAGAGCAGGTAAACACACTCGCGATAAAATGCCATTGGCGCAAATTGTGCAAGCTGGCAGCTGCTTTAGCGCCTAGAAGTAGGCAAGGAGTGTGCAAGAAAATATATACTTATAAATAAGTCACTGTGGCACGAAGCCAAATGTCGTGCAATGACCTTTCTTTCAAGATTGATTGACGTGTAGTAGTCGATTGCACACGTGGTTTAATTGTACAGTATATTATAAAGAGCCTTAAGCTGTCTGGCGACGGCTTAATTAAGACGTTGTTCGCAGGCGTTATAATTATAGAGCTTAGTATTGTTGAATTGCATAAATATTTTAGTATTTAGGAGCAGATTTTAAAGTTTTTTTGAGAAAATATTTTTATTTCATAGAATTTCTGGCGCTTGTTAAGGTTACAGTAATGATGAAGAATAAATTTCTAATTTTTGAAAACAGCGCCAAATAACTGCTGTGCGCTACACCATTTGCCATTAACTGACCTCCAACATTTTCTTCCCACCCACTTTGCTTCTAAATAATATTTAATGAAGCTGTGGTGGCGGAAAATTGAAATATACATACTAACAGCGCGCTCTTTAAACGCCAACTCACCCACACTACACTTTTCTGTTATTTCTGGAAATTCTGTGCAATAAAAGGGGCTAGTTTCGTCGCCGCCGCCCCTTGCAGCTATTTGCCTCAGCTGTTTTGCGCGCGCGCGCTTTAATGGCTATACTGTGCCGCCACATGCCATTCCAGCGCGCGGCACAAGCAAGCGCGTTGGGGTGACCGAAAATGTCATTTCGTTTACGCGCAACACTATTACAATGCGGTCGCCGCTATTCTTATTAAAACTACCGTTGCCACTGCTGTTGCCATTTGCTTTTGTTATTGCGCTGTGCTGTGTTGTCCTACTGTCCTGCGGCTTTGCTTCCGAAATGAAGATAAGCAGCTTATCGCGCCAGCATTTGGCTGCGCGCATTCGTCGCACCGTCAGCTGTGGGTACGGCGCTAATGTTGCAGGGACGCGCTGTGTGTGTATTAGTGCGAGCGCGCGTTTGTATTAGTCTATACATGTGTGTGTGTGGCCATTAGTAGTGGCGCTCGGACATTAAAGCGTAAAAGTGGCGCATTTGCTCGCTTGTCGCTGCGGTAGCTTTGGTATTTGTATTGCTTGTATTGGCTTCAGCTTTGCGTCCAGGCGCTTTGCATGTGCAGTTTAGTTGTGGTTCATTTGTTTGTTTGTTTTTGTGTAATTTTGCTTTCTTATATATAGTACACTATTTAATTTTTTTATTATTCGCTTTGGTTACTTGTTTCTTTTTATGATTTCTTACATGCCGCGCGCTGTGTGCTGTGACTGGCATTTCACGTTGCGCTTGCCACTTAAAATTTAGTGCTTGTTATTATTATGACTATTTTAGCTACTTTGTTGCAGCTGAGTCAATTTTTGCGGCTACACAGTGTAGCGCTTGAATACATAGAAGTTGCTGGAAGTTTTTACTGTTTACACAAACTTTGAATTTCTAAACTGAATTGATTTTATTTAGATTTTTATTATTTTCATTTAAATTTTTTTCTTCTAAATGCTTGAAAGCATGTTGAAACCTCAAAAATGTTGAAGTTTTCCTCGAAAATAGTGAAGCCACCTACCGATTGCTTTAGCAGAGACAACTACCACTCTTCTAACACTAGAAATTAATACAAATTTTCTGTAAATCTACGCTTTTAAAGTACTTTCGATCTGTTTCACCAATCAATATCTTCATTTTAGCATTAATATTACAAAAACACTTAACAGCGCACCCCAGCGTTGCAACAAATGGTCTCTCTTAAAAGGGGTACTTATGTAAATGCCTGCAAATAGCATGTGAGAGCAGTTACTAAAGTTTAAATGTGTGCGCCAAAGTATATACTTCAACAAAAACCTAACCCCACTGTTGTTGAAAGAGTTCTCAATAGCGACTTAACTACACTACACTACTATAGAAAGTGCCAGCTCAAATTTTATTTCGTATGCATTAAAATATACTTAGAATATATGGCAGCTAATGTGCGCCAAACGCAAGGGGGAAACTTTTTCCGCATTATAATGTAGTGAAATTGTGATTTCAACAAAAGCATGACCTACATTTAGGCGCATAATGTAATAATACAAATAGAAAGCGCACTAGCAATTTCATTGAAGCAACTCAACACAACTCATTAGTTATTCCCAAGCAATTTGTTAGCACTGACCTTGGTTTCACTAATTTTCGCTTACAACGCACCATATCCATATACTTTTAGGCGCTGCAAATTGCAGGCAATCGTGCGCGAAATGCCGGCACTACACTTTTAATGAATCAATTTAATTTCTATGCCGTGGGGAATTTCAACATTTATTATTACACAAAGGCAAGTTGGCGTACTGATTGCACAAGGCGCAAAGAAAGCGCGAGTGTTCGCAATGTGTATGCCGCGCCAAAAATTATGTGACGAAATTTCATTTGTGTCCATTTTCTTTATTTCTTTTTGTGCTGTGTTAGTCAGCAGTTAGCGCATGCCAAGAATTTGATGATGCTGACATTTGAAATTGGCAGCGCTACATACAGTTTGTTAGTTGGAACTATGGAATTTGTATACCAGGAGGGTACGTGCGCCTAAGCGTATGCAATGAAATAAATTAAGTTGAGAAAAAATGTAGATTTCTGCCGAAAAATATCATTACAAAAATTAGAATTGAACGCGAACGTAACAATTGAAGTGGAAAATTGAAAAAAAAAAAAACGAATCAGCAGTGAACTGAGGTGTGAATGCTGGAGAAGCGATAAATGCGCGTCGCATGCAAATCGGCCTAGCGCAGTTGGGCGCAAAATTAAAGAAGGCCAACGAAGACAGTGCCAGCATAATTCGGTGTAATATGTAGGCGGCGCGAATGACAAAAATGCCAATGCATGAAATGGAAACTGGAGAACTTGATATTGCTGCTGTTGTTGTGTGAGAGTGTGCGGCAATTCAATGCGCATATAAATTTTAACAACTCTATTTGATATTCAAATGCCGCTGCGGCAGACAGATGCTGATGCAGCCACAACTCGAATTTCTCAGCGGTCGAAGGCAGACATTTGTGGCATGAGAAATTCATATATGCGCCCGAAAGATACACAAAGTGCTGGTTGAAATTAAGAAAAGGCAGAAGCTGCAAGAAAAATGGCCAGCCAGCAAATTTGTTGGCTCAAATCACAATCAGTGTGAAATAATTTCACAGGCCACAACCGAATAATAACGAAAAAAGATTGGAGAAGGAAATAAGAAAGCGAAATGAAAATTAAAAAAATGAAAATAGAAGCCGACGAAACAAAAAAAATAATAAAAACGGCGCAGAATACGCCGGATAATAAATTCGACAAGCATTCACATAGAAAATTGTAAGCTCATTTATGGGCTTAAAAATTTCCTGCCTACGCGGCGAATAACTTTTTTTCATACAGAGCAAAAAAGGCACAGGCAAATAAGGTTGCATGCAAACGCCATAGGCGCGTCGCTGTGCCCGTTGAGGCGCGCTAAGCAATGATGAGAAGAAAGTGAGATTACTGACTGTGGCGGAAGCGTAATGAAAGATGAGATTTCACTTTGATGACAAGGACGACGGCGGTGGCCGCACACATAATGACTAGCGCAATGATTACGCTGCCTTTGATGATAATGACGTTGTGCGCGCCACATTATCACACACACACACACTCTCAAGCATATAGAAATACAAGCATTCCGTTAGCGCACATTTTCCATAGCGGCTTAGTAAGCAATCCGCTACCCTGGCAATCTGCAACAACAACCAACGTTCTTTTACTCATCCACCAGCTGCTTAATCGCATTGCCGTCAAACTTAAGCCGTCTTGTGGTTGATTATAGAGCGCCATAGATATATATACATATATATAAGAGTGTTTGCGCTACGCTTACGGTCAGTTTGCCGCGATCGCGCGCCTAAAAGGTGGCAATTTAAAGTTTTCCATTGTTGAAATGGAAACGTTGCAGCATTAAGCTGTGTAATGGTTTGCCGCGGTTGGTTTGAGGTTGGCTTAGAAAATGTGCAAATTCCGAAGTGCGCCGAAAACGAAATAATATATATATATATATATAAATATATTAGAAAATTGTAGCTGGAGCGAAAAAGAAGTCTGCGGAAATGACAGAGATTTGTGCAACTAAATACTATATGCGGTGTGATATAGCTGACTGTGAGACGGACTGTGTGGTATAAATATGTTTCTCTAAGGGATATTGAATATATAAACCTGTGCTCTCTTTAGTATTTAATATTTCTCTCTCAAAATTTAGTCGAACAATAAGTAGAAAAATTTCGCTAAAATGAAAATATTAAATTCCATGCCGTTCTGTTCCATTTCATTTCTTCTCATTTTACTTCCAGCCATTAAAAAATATTAATTTTCCGAATTTCATTAAAAATAATTTTTCATATATTCCATTCTCGTTCGTTCCATTCTCGTTCGTTCCATTGTTTTATTAAACTTTTTCGGTATCACTTTATACTATTCCATTCCACTTCATTTCGCAGGCATATTTGTTCTACATATTTCTCAAATTCCATTCGTTTCTTTACACCCGTTTCATTTCCACTTCATTCCATTAAGTTTTATATAATAAGATGTTCTCTCAGCAACTTTCAAAGATAAAATTATATTATTTATAATAGTTCCTTCGAAAAATATTTTCTTTTGTTCCTTGCATTTTAATTTATTGTTCCCCTTCCATTTCATGCCTCTAATTCCCTACAAAAATGTTTCATTTTTTCCTTTAATTTGAATTTATTGTTCCACTTCCATTTCATGCCTCTAATTCCCTACTATTTTTTCACATTTTGTTAATTTTTTTTTGCTTTGTTACCATTTAGTTCCATTTTAATTAATATTCCTTCACAGACACCAACAAATTTTCTTTTTATTGCAGAAATTAGAAACTTCTTTTTCCTGTCCACAGTCATGTATGCCACACTGTATAATCATCTATCTTTCCCACTCACTCTGCTGTTTCATCCAAAAAAAAATATTTTGTACTTGCTACAACAATCTGCTTTGCGTCACAAACACTTACCATACGCTTGAGTAAGAAGACTCAAACACTTGAAAGGCATTTGCACAACCCTTCTCCCTCACTGCGCTCTTTTTCCCACAAAAGCCATAGACAATGCCTTCAACCTTCTGCGTATATCTCTCTGAGAGTATGTGTGTGTTTGCTCGCACGATTTTCTGGCTTTTTCGGCATTTAAATTGTGTGTAATTATGAAATTTAATTCATTTTCGTAGGTCGTCGTCGTCGGAATGACATTCAGCAATTGAAATTTTACACCAGCCGCAATGCGAAGTATTTCGAGCGAATTTACAAGGATAAATAGCAGACATTTGTTTGTCGGTTTGTTGGCGTGTGGAAAGTGTGTCACATTGCCGAAATATTTGTGAAACTTGAGGTTTCTTCGCTGTGGATAATTGCGGTGAATTTGAAGCAGACCGTGCCAAGGATTTGTGTGGAAGTGAGATGAGTGATTGTTTGAGTATTTATGTGTGGCAGGCATACTTTTTTGGGTACAAATTGAACACACGGTTTAATAAATTGGATTTTTGAACATGAGAAAAATGTCACAACAATTATTATTTAAAATTTTTTTTATTTTTTTTTTAATTTTTTTTTTCGAAAATATTTTTTTGAAATTTTTTTATATTTTTTATATTTTTTTTAATATTTTATTTATTTTAATTTTTTATTTTTTATATTTTTTTTTAATCTTTTATTTATTTTAATATATTTTTTAAATTCAGTTTCAATTTAATTTCGCTTTACTTCCTTCTAATTTATCCCACCCGCCGTTCTTTTCAAAGCACCCTCGTTTCAATCACTTAAATTTGCACATTCACCCGGACGTTGCAAGCAAAATTGCTTGCTTGCAACAGCGCTCAACTTTGGCGGCTGTCAGTTGAAGTTGTATGTCAATATTTGGCGTGCGATACATCAGTGGCAGCAACAGTAATCACAACAACATTACTGTGAGGCATAAACAGTTATTCGTGTTGTTGTCGTTGTTATTGTTGGCGTTATTGTTGCAACGCTAACATTTGCGATTTCATTTGCAGTAATGAAAAGCCAATATGTGACGTCAGGCGTAACGTAAACAGCAACAGCAAGAGCGCGGGGGAGGGCATACAGACACTAATACACATACAAAAACAAATACAAACACACTCACACATATATGCCTGCATGTATGTGCATGACAACAATACAATATCAACACTGAAGTGTGACAACAATAATAATAATAACAATAATAATTGCGTATGTGTAACAACAACAACAACAACAACAGCACCAGCAAACGCTAAATAGCAAACAAACAAATAAACAGCGAGCGAGCGCAAGACAGTCAGGCAAGCTGGCTGCATGAAGATGTGTGAAGTAAGGTACTATTAGAGGGAAAGAATGAAGAAGAAACGCGCTTTTCAGCACAACGAATTGCAATTTATTGCGCCTGTATGTATGCAATACCACCTCGCTGGTGAGCATATGAGGAGTGAGGAGTGCTTTCGCTATTTATTCCATTGCTGCTTACTGCTTGCTGCCAGCGCGTGTGTTGGATATGTCAAAAATGTTTACAAAACCTTTTGACAAAGCAATCAATGAGCGCATGAATGAGTGAGTACAAACACCAACACACACACACACACACTTACATGTATAAGAAATAAGTAGGAAAGTGTATGAGTGCTTGTGAGAATGTGAGAATGTGTCAGTGATGGACTGCCTGCCTGTGTGAGTGTGCACCAAGCATTTCGCAAATGAAAATCACTCATGCCAGTCAAGTTGCCGTCATATAGTAGAAGCGCAAAAAGTGTTTTAAACAGCAATTCTGAATGTATATGTATGTATATATATGTGTATGTGTGTGTGTGTTCGTAATAATGCCGTCTTTGGCTGGCCACTATGGAGTGACGCGCTTCATTTCAGCTGTTGGTGCTGCGAGCAAATTCTCGTGTTTTGTATTAGAAATTTTATGGTTTTGTATATTTTATAGTTCTTCTATGTATGTGACTTGCAATTCCAGAGCTTTTACTTCCATTTTTTACATTTCCAAGTATGAGTTCTTCTTTTGCAATGTATACAAGCTGTCACTTGTTTGAAGTATTTAGCCATAAGTTGAGTGATTGCTTATAACTGTTTGTTTATATCTCTAAATATATACATATATATACAAATCTATGTATGTCTGCAATTTATAAGTAAAGCTTTAATTGTAAATATGCTGTCAAAATTGACAGCGTTAAGTTGGAAGTGAGACTGAGACTGTTGAAGTGTTGGCATTTGACTTGAAAATCGAAAAAATATTTAAGCAAAATTTTGAGTAATTTCTTTAAATATTTTTCTAAAAACTACATATTTGAAATTAAATTTTGTAATTAATTAACTAATTTTAATTAAAAATTAATAATTCAATTTTATATTGAAATAAAATCAATTAAAAATCTGCTTGCTAATAGAGAAAGCTTTCAAAAAGATATGAGGTGTGTTCAAAAAATAACGGGAATTTTCATTTTTTTTAATATTTCTTCATTCGTAAATTTTCAAAAAAAAAAAAAAAATGAAATGTGTTCAAAAAATAACGGGAATTTGCGTTTTCTAAAAATATATTTCTTCATTCGTCTCTAATAAGAGTAAATTTTCAAAAAACAAAAAAAAAAATTAAATGTGTTCAAAAAATAACGGGAATTTTCGTTTTCTAAAAATATATTTCTTCATTCGTCTCTAATAAAAGTAAATTAAAAAAATGAAATGTGTTCAAAAAATAACGGGAATTTGCGTTTTCTGAAGAAAATGGTAGATATTCATTCGTCCACATTAATGTTGTTGTCTTTAAAATAATTCGCAGTCGATATTATGCACTTATGCCAGCGTTTCTTCTAATCATCAAAAAAATTCTCAAACTCCATATTTGAGATAGAATTTGGCATTTTCAGCGATTTTTCGTATTGGGCTCTTCAAACTTGTGAAATTCCAATTTTTACAATTCCCGTTATTTTTTTAACACTTTTTAAAAACACGTGAAATTTTAATTTTTAGAAAATCCCGTTATTTTTGAACACTTTTCAAACTTGTGAAATTTTAATTTTCACAATTCCCGTTATTTTTTTAACACTCTTCAAACTCGTGAAATTTTAAATTTTACAATTCCCGTTATTTTTTGAACACACCACATAGTATATATTTTACAATATTTTTTTTTTGGATTTTAAATTTGTTAATAAATCGAAATTTCTATAATTTTTTAAGTATATATATGCACAACAACATTTTGACGGCCTAATCTCAGTTATACTTCCTTGTATACAACGTCTAGAAGCAAATACTTTAGCACAGAAGCCTTAAAGCTTAGCTCTCAAGTGTATGCTATAGTCATATTTCTCAACACACTTGCAATCGAGCATGTTTTAGCTTTTCTATGTGTGTTGTTATTTATGTATGTTATGTAAATTGTTGCAAATATTTTGCACACACTGTAGTTGACACTAACACTAACTAACAGTAAGCACTATAAACACAGCCAGAAACATCAACCAAAGCCTACATTAAGGCGCTATACGTGTATACTAAGTAGTAGAGAGCGAATTATGCAGCATATGAGCGGCAATGTAAGCACGCAACAACAACAACAGTAAACGGCTGTAAACAATATTTTGTATTATTAACAACAGAATTTCACACCACAATAACCGAAACATCGAAATACCGCAACTAATGCAGTCAACACCGCATTGATGCTGGTTTAGACGTACGGCCAGCCAAATGGGCTGCTAGGCTGACTGGCTGTTTGGCTATTTGGCTGTTCGGGCAACCGTAAATGGAACGAATTCAATTGTCTGCCATTACTAGTAGTATGGGTGTGTACCTGATGTGTTTTTGTTGTTGTAAGGCTGGTTGGTTGGTGGTAGACGGAGATGGAAGAGGAGGGTGTGCACAAGCTGTTTGGTGAACTATTCGGTTGGACGTGGCAGTTATGGTGGTGGCGAACTAAGCGCTTTGTCGGGCCAAACAAGCGTAAGCGCTGACATGTATTGTGCAGTTTATTAAATTTCGCAAGGCAAACAAACACATATATATGTATATCGGTATTGTTATATATACACAAGCATATATACTCTCATAGCTGATATTTGTATGTGTGTCTTTTATCATAAGCTTTGGCATATTTGTTATTGCAACAGGGAGAGTATTTTGTTGTATATTTTATGACAATCAATGGCAGCAGCTGACAGCCAGCTGACACCAATACCACCAACATTGGCCGTACAAGCAGCGTAGAATAGAGGTGGGCAGCGGCAGCGCAGCATGCAGCAAATACCGGCCGCATTATTTATTATGTGTCGAATGCCAGGCTAAATGTCATTTGTCATTTGCCGCAACGCAAAGCCACTGTGCGTTAGCAGTTGTGGATTGCGGCTGGCGGTGGGAGCACATTAGTATCAACACACACACAGACACTTACGTATATGTTTAACTGAAATTATGTAATTGCGCACAGTTATGAATGCATATTTAGCAAAGCGTTGGCTGGAATGAGCAGTTCACGCACATTGTTGTTGCATTAACGGCCAACAATAGCAACTTGCAACCAATAACTGTTTAAAGGTAGCTTTGGGTTGCATTAACTCCAAGCTTTAGTTGCTGTGTAGGTGTGTGAAATTATATTTTTATACTCTCGCAACAAAGTTGCTAAAGAGAGTATTATAGTTTTGTTCACATAACGATTGTTTGTAACACTCAAAACTAAACGAGTTAGATATAGGGTTATATATACCAAAGTGATCAGGGTGAATAGTGGAGCTTAAATCCGGATGTCTGTCCGTCCGTCCGTCCGTGCAACGGATAACTTGGGTCAAAATTGAGATATCGTAATGAACTTGGCACACTTTTTTTTGACACCATAGGAAGGTTGCTTTCGAAAATGGGCAAAATCGGACCACTGCCACGCCCACAAAATGGCGAAAACAGAAAACACTTTAGTGGCATAACTAAGCCATAAATAAAGCTACGGAAATAAAATTTTTACAAAGGATCGCGCTATGTAGGAGCATATGTGGATGTATTTTTTTTTTGGAAAAGTGGGCGTGGCGCCGCCTCTTACTAAGTTTTTTGTACACATCTCGTAAACTACTTAAGCTATATGAACCAAACTTTCTGGAATCGTTTCTAGAAAGGTACTACCTTGTACAGTCCAAAAATGGAGAAAATCGGATTATAACCACTCCCACCTCACATACAAAGGTTATGTTGAAAACGACTAAAAATGCTTAAATTCAGTAAGGGAAAACAGCAGAAACCTTAAATTTCATTAGAAAGAAGGTACAGAAGTTTAAGTGGGTCAAAAACCATATCTACAAAACTACTCGACCAATATCAATGAAACTTGGTTTGTAATATTTTCCTTGCATCCCAATAATATGTTGTATAAATAGACCAAATCGGTTAACTCCTATATACCTACTTCCTATATACAAGATCTTTGAAGTCTAATCAGATGGACAAATATGTAAAGTAAGCACTAGTGAAGATATCGGCGCAGAACTTTGCATAAATACAGCATTTAAAGAGTGGCATCGCCCTTCTAAAAATTGCCGAAATCGGACCATAGGTTTTTAAGACGCCATATATCGAACTAGAGGACCTCGGTGCTTCTAACCTAATATTAAGGTTTCCAACTATCAATGGACTTTATACCATATATAGTATATGACGAATATGTGGGTCAAATTGTCTATTATATAATATTAATAAAATTAAATCAATAAATTGCGAGAGTATAAAATGTGCGTTCACAACCGAACTTAGCCCTTCCTTACTTGTTGTTATTGTTGTTGTTGCACGCAAAAGTTAACTTTTTCATTGCATACTTTGTGGCGTTGGGCGGCGGTATTTGACTGACCAGCCAGCTAACAATATTATTTACGCGCATCTGTGTATGATTATTTATTAGCGAATTTGGCTGTCAGCGAAAAACAACAACAACAAAATTAGTAGCAACAACATAAAACATGCTTGCAACACATGACCGCAACATAATAAAGCAGCGTAAATTGTCAAACTATGCGCTGTCGCAAGCTGAATTTAAGCAAGCACAACAACAACAAACAACAACAACCATGAAAATAACATGACAACAACAACAACAAAACTTATAACTATGCGACGGCTTAAATATTTATGTCACGTTTATGTTATTATTATTTTTTTTTGTTTTTATTGTTGTTGTTGTTGTTGCTGCTGATTTTGTATGCCTTTGTTGTATTTTTTTGTTGCTTATTGCTTGTTAAAATTTGCTACGCTGCTTGTTAAGCACGCAGCGTATGTGATTTTCAGAGCTCATTTTGTTGCTTTTGTTGTTGGCTGCTGTGTGGCACAAACACATTATTTGACATGCCACACGAGCGCGCTACAAAGTTGGTCCACACCCATGCTGGCCAGGTGAACACAGTGCACAAAGTGAGTAATAGAAAGAAAGAAAAAAGTGTCGCCAACTAAGTTGCACAGTGCGGCATGTGGCAGCAATACAATGTGTGATTGTGAGTGTGTGCGTGTGGCATGTATTGAAATAATGTCAAACTGCCACAAAACAACACATATTTGCTCGCCAATAAGTTTATACAAAGTCATGCTGTTATTTGTTTGTTGCAATTGTTGTTGTTGCCGGCGTCATTGTGTTGCACACGACAGCGTACAACAAATGCTGTGCGGAATGTCAAACAGTTCATAAATAAGCGAAAATTGCAAAGAAAGAATTAAATAAAGCAGTGAAGTAGAGCAGAGCGGAGGGGGGAGGTGGTTAGTGCGCATGTGACACCTATATATGTATGTATGTGTGTGTGTGTGCGTGAAAAGTTTTTGCAAATAATCACGCTTCTCACTACATTGTCTCCTCTATACACTTAGTACTTTATTTATTTATTTTGCAGCGCTTTAATGTGGCCTGCATTTAGGCGCTAATCAAATTTAATGCGACCGCAATCCGACAAGCTTACACACACACACACACACACACATACCTTTTTCTATACTCTGCCGTTATTTACAAGGCTCTTACCTCAACCGCGACAAATCTCGTTAAAGCCATACGTCAGCGTTCGGTATAAATTCGCAAGCAAGCAGCTGGTGTGGCAAGCGCGTGTATGTCGACAAGTAATTACGTAGAAGAGATGGTGAGTGTGAATTAGAAAGCAAATAAATCAAAACAGTCAACAGTTTTAAATTAAGCCACAGCTTTTTGTATGTACTGTGTGTGATTTGAGGCGCCGACAGGCGTTTGCTCGCTAAGACGCTTAATTGATTTTGCGGTTGACATTTGGTGGCGCTCAAAAGTATGCTACGTGCTTGGGTGGAACTTTGCAAATAGTTGGATAGTGTCAAAAAAAAGTAATAAAATTAAGAGTGTAGGGTTTAAATAAGTATTATGTAACAAAATTTATAGAATTGACATTAAAATAAAACAGAAATTGTTGGTAGTTAAGGACTCAGAAAACCTTTGTAGACTAACCAAGACGAAAGCATGGAATTTTATATGAAAATTACTCAAATTATTTGAGGTGAAGGTATTAAAGAACATATTTATTTTAAAGCGGATGAAGATTTATCAGAAATTTATATATTTTGTACCAAAAAATTTTTATTTTTTTTTAAACCATCCGAGAATTACAGCTGAACTTGCGAAATGAAAGAAATACGCTTCAAATTATAAAAGAATGGCTTTAACAGCTGCAGTAGTTATTAACACCTTGACGTATATCCACGAGTCTGACTCGTGGTACAATTACTGTGCCTAACATGATAACCCCGACGATAATATAGAATTTTATATGAAAATAACTGATATTATTTGTGGTGACGGTCTTTAAAAACATATTTAGTCTAAAGCGGAAATCATGATCATTTATCAAAAATGTATATATTTTGTACCAAAAAAAATTTACTTTGCTTTTTTAAACTGTCTGAGAAGTACAGCTGAACTTGCGAAATGAAAGAAATACGCTTCAAATTATAACATAGTGTACAATTTCTGTGCCTAACATGACGAATCTGACTCGTGTTGTGTAGAAGTGTACATTTGATGAAAAGAGAATTAAAATTTTCCCGTTATTTCCGTGCACAACATCTAATCTAAAATAAATAGTTTTATTACATGCATTCACATTTCGTAAGTGATCAAAATTGGTTTGTTTAGTGCAAGTTGGAAGCGAGTTTCGTTGCGCTATTTGATACGTCAAGGGGTTTAAAAACCCTTTCCATGCAATTCACTGTTATATCAGTTTAAATACCGTTATGCAATCACCGACACTACTCACTTTTCCAAGCGCTTTATGCAAGCTTTCAAGTTATGAGACACTCTTCTTTTGGCAGCTTCCTTCGAAATCCACACAATTTGCCGAAATTTATTCTTAAGCACAACTTTCCCATTGACCCAGTTTTTCGGCGAATTCGAAAATTTTGCTTGTTTATGCCAACTTTCCTTCCATGTCATTTGCGTCGCACCATTTCCGTAGCATACGAACACACAAAATATCTTGAGAATTGCGCAAACAATTTGAGTTTTGAAATTTCATTCGTTATTTGTTTTTGGCGTTTTTTTTCTCATATTGCTGCCTTGCAGTGGCCAAGAAAATTATATAAGTGGGTGGCAAATAAAATCGAGCAAATAATGTGTTTTGTTTTTAGCAACAGCAACAACAACACTAGCAGCTTCGAAATAGTTCGGTACTTATCTGTCAGACACTCATAGCTGGCATATTTGTAGTGTTGCTATGCAAATAAGTTAGCGCTTGCCTGCCTGCCTGCCTGCCAATGCACATTTGGTTCGCATTTGTTAAGAATTTCGCTCAAAAGCTGTACAAATTTAGTTTTGCTGCAAAAGTTTTGCGAATGTGACGCAAATGGTGCGCGCGCGCCAGCAAATTTGTGGCGCGACCGTGGTTTGCTGTGGTGTGGTGTGTGGCAATGAATTGGCATGAAAATATGATGATTGTTGGGAAGTAGGCTAAAAGATGACAGGCATTCCGGTAGTAAATTAGTGTGTGGAAAATGAAGTTGGTACACTTTAGAAGTTGTAGCATTGCGTTAGAAGTGAGTTTATGTGTATGCGCCTAAAAGTGTGCTACATAATTTCAGTGGGCTTAAGTATAAATATGAAATTTGTATTTAGAATGTGAGCGCATGTGCTTATTTGGCATTTTCTGAGCTTAAAAAAATTTCTGAAAATCCAAAAATATACAAAAAATATTTTTTTTCATGCCTGAAAGTATTCTAAAATATTTTTAAATTATGCAAATTGAGATTATGTTAAGTATAAGTGGGAATTGTATTATAATTGACAATAATTATTGCATTAAAATATTAGTTTTTGAAGTGTCCTGCGACTTTTTATGATTTTAGCGCCTAAAAGTATGTTATGTTTTTAGAATTTTGCAAGTTTGGGGTATGTAAAATGTAAGCATGAAATTTTATACTAATTTTAGTATCAACATAATATTTTTTGAAGCGCTGTGTCGGTTTTTAAGAAACTGGCGCCTAAAACTGTGCTATTATTTTTTCAAAAATGCAAATAAGACACATATATGTAATATTAAATATGCTATAGCCTTATATAGATCATTTATAGTAATTTATAGGTATATAGGAGGACAGACTGAATCTGAGCTGAAGCATTTTCATTGAAGAAGCTGCTCATTTCGACTTTTTATAACAGTTTAAAATACAATAATTGTAAAAACCTCTCAGTTTGCAAGATTTTGTCAGCTCCATGGCAAACAGCAGGTGATTATTAGTTAGTGACACCGCATTTAATTTACAAGTAGCATTCCAGTAGCATACTTTGTGGCGACTAAGCGTAATCCTATTATATGAGGTTGATACTAAGAAACGAGTATAATGTGAAAATACACTGACACAACAACTCAAAATATTGAAATAAATTCAAGATAACAAGTAATCAAGCTTCACATTACAACAACAATAACTATACAATATATGAAACAACGCCACCGTTTGTTGCCTACTTACCGGCGTTGGAAATATTTGCGGTTTTTCGGTTGAACGAAGATTATTCACCCCTTTTTTGCATGGCTTAAACAAGCAAATATGGCAATATGTTTGTTTTAAACCATACACACCACCCACCCACCGCATGCTTATCATTATGCTTGCTTGTACTTATGTGTATCTATGTCAGGGCATATCTTAAGCGGAAACGCGCAATATGATATTGCGCCAAAGCAAAATATCAGCGCGCTTAATGAAAGACACAGCAAAGTCCAGCAAAACAATGAGTTGAAGTGTGACGAATAACGGCAGGTTAAGAATGAAGCTGGTGGTGGTGGCACAAAAACCGCTTTTTACTCGCTTAAACTGCCACTCTGAGGGGGCAACAAACTTGTAGACTGTTGTTGTTGCTGTTGCTTTTTCGCTTACTATGCAAATAAGCGACGCAAGAAAATGCCAAGCAGCGACCGGTGCGCCGTGCACAGCGTGTGTTTACATAAGTTACAGCCACAGATTTAATCACCGTTGGCAAACATGCAACACAGAGACACTCTTACATATGGTATGTAGAAGCATGTCTATGCCTGTTTTTCAGCTGAAGTGTCATGGCGAGCGGTTGATATTTGTAATCACATGAAGTTCTTCTGCGGTTGATACATAAATACATATTTTAAATTATTTATTTATTTATGCGCTTGTGTGTCTATGTGTGTGTGTAGGTTAGTCGGTCGTTGAACGCGCATTTTAAGATTAAAGCTCGGCACTTCACTTCCGTGTTTAAACTTATGTGTCTCCATATATAATATATACTAGATACACAGAGACAACTTATTTATAACTACTCAGCCAGTTTAAATACATTTCATGTATGTGTTGTTGTTGTTGTGTATGTGTGAAGACGCTTCATATACCCTTGCTTACCGCTGCTTGTATGCGTTCATGTAAACAGCGCATTATCACCTTAAGGTGCTCGGCTGGCTTTTTTGTTTTGCGTTAAGTTTCTTTGAACACGCGTTGATTTAAAGTTTAGCCCGCAGCTAACAGGAGTGAGTGTGAGGGAAGGTGATTAAGAAGAGCTTGAGTGGGGTGTTATGGGTTATATGTGTGTGCAGTTGTGCTAAGGTGACTGTACTCACAAAATAACACGCTGATAAATATTGCATTTTCTGCTTAAAAGGCTTAACGTTTGCTTGTGGTGGCGCAAAAGTTTTCGGTTTTTGATTATAAGTTGGGATTTGAGACATTGTTTGTCTTTTATTAAAAGATTAAGGTGGAGATAGGTAAGTTGTAATTATGGTTTGTACGATGTTTGTTGGAATTTTAGGGCGGGAAGTGAAGTCAGAAATTTAGTGAAATGCTTTGAAAAGAGTTTAAAATTTAAAAAAAATCAAAACATTTATTTTCAAAAAAAAAAAAATTAAATTAAATTAACCAGGTGGCAACTTTATAATAAAAATTTTGTTGCAAAAGCTTTAGCTTAAAACACGTATTGGGCTGATTGTGATGTAATTTCAAAATATAAATTAAATTTTTTTTAAATAAAATTTTGCCAGGTGGCAACTCTGTAACATAATTTTTGTTGCAAGTAAAATAGCTTCAATATTTTTTTGTCTGCTTGTAATGTTATTTCAAAAATAAAATTTTTAATTTTTTTTAATATAATTTTGCCAAGTGGCAACTCTGTAACTTAATTTTTGATGCAAGATTAATAGTTTCATCAAATAGCTGTATGTGGTGTAATATCAAAATATTAATTTTAAAATTTTTTAAATTAAAAATCAGATGGCAACTCTATAACATAAATTTTGTTGCAAAAACACTGGACAAATTTGAAATTTTAGCTGCTTGCGTTGTAATTTATCATAAATCTTTTATATTTGTATATTATTTATAGACCACGTAAATAGTAAATAGTTATTCTACAAATAGTTCAAAAAAATATTTCCAGCCTTAAATCGCGCGAGCTATCACTTCAACTGCAAAATATAGGCTAACTGCAATTTCACTGCAACTTTCGTCAAATTTTCATGCCAATTTGCTGGCTTTGCCACAACTTTCACGCCCTCAACTGAGTTGTGAATTTCACAAAACCAACTAAAAGTTTGCTGCCCGTGTCTGTGCTTTCACTTAAATTAGGTTAATTTATTTTACAAACAACTTGTTGTTGTTGTTGTTCTGGTAGCGCAAAGTAGGAAAGTTGCTGCCTAACGTTGAGTGTCAAAATGATGTCAGAGTAATTCTTTTTAGCACAACTCCTAATGCCAGTGCACAAAAGCGGGTGGAGGCAGGTACATATGTATACACATAACTGTAAATTTCCCGAATGCGGCAAGCGCATTGCATTGCAGCGCTGTGCCACTTCCAACAAACATACCTGCCTGCCTGCCACTTGAGGCACAGCAGTGTAACTTGGCGCGCTTTGTTATGGCGCTTGTAATGAGCGCGCGCAAAAGTAGGCAACACAAGCAAGCGCGCAAGTTAGCGCGCATCCGAAATGTAGGCAATGCATTTTTGTGCAACTTTTGTTGCATATTATTTTCTTTAGTGTGTCGCTAACGCTCATTATTTTGCGAAATTTCGCTGGCTGACTTACAGTTAGCGGCGGGTTCAACGAATTGTGTGCGGCGCTAACACAGATACTCCACTTTTTTGCACAATCATAATTTCGCTGCTTACCTTTGCCTTTGTCTAAATTTATGCTCCTCATTTCGCTTGCGGCGCCTGCTGCCTTACTATTGTTTAGCGTGCGCGTGCGGCGCCTAAAAATATGTGTTGAAATTCACACACTTAGTTATGCGAGTGTTTGTCGCGCGCCCACGTTATCACACCGACTATGACTACTTTCACTAACGGCTTCGCACCTTCCAAGTAGGCGCTGGAAAATGTAAATGGTGCCGCGCGCCTAAAACGCTGCTACAAGCATACTACTTGGCATGCCATAATTCACGTGGGTGGCAAGTGTTTGTGCGAAAAATATGACAGCCTCAAGCAGTTGGCGCGTTTGACTGTATCCAAAGCAGTGGCAATGGTTGAGGTATTACTGCGTTGACTATGAAACTATGACAACCAGCGTAGCTGCAACATGAGCAGCGTCTACTAATCTCAAGCAGTCACACCAACGTCTACTGCTGTACGCCGCACTGCAACAAAGTGTCAAGCGTACTTAACCTTCTTTGCCGGTGAAGAGGGCACAAAGTGGTTGTGTGTGTTTGAAAGTCTTAAGCTTGGAATTGTAATTTTTTGCTTGGCGTATATGTATGGGTATGTGTTTGTTAAGCGGCTTGACATTTTTGCGCCAAAACACGGAAGAAGGCAGTGGTTTAAGCAGATATTTCACCATTCAAAGGCACAATAATCATAGCCGAAGCCATTTTTTTTGCTATTCTAATACACACTAAGCTTTTGTGTTCATTTTCAGCAGTTAAAAAAACTCTAAAAATAAATAAATAAAAGTGAAAAACTGATTTATGCGCTTTAAACACCACATTCATTGCGCTGGCTAAACGTTTTTATCTCTCATGATCATTTCCATTATTTTAACTGAATTCACTATTTTACTGCCTCAACTCGTTCGCTGACTATTATTACGCTTCAGCTTATATAACAGTTCATACTGAGCACGATTGCTATTAATTTCCTGCTACAGCAGCAATAAAAGAAAAATTCTTAGTCTACTTCCAGGCGTTAAGCAGTTTAGTGTCTCTATTATCACTATTCCCAACTCGACTGTCGGCCATATTTATGCGCAGAATGGCAAGTGCAAGTGCAAACGAGCTAAGAGTCAAGCACTCGTGGGCATTGCACACATACACACACCCACACACGGTTGCATTTATATATGCATTTGTCGGTGCGCGCTTGTGCTTAACGCTTTGTTTGCACATTGCCTATTAATGAGCCGTAGGCCAAGTGCAAGCTTACTAGCATTTCGCAACTATTTTGCTGAACTTAGCACTAGCAACTAACACAGATACAATAACAAAGAGTCTATATGTATATGTATATGTAAGTAAATGAAAAAGTATAGAAAAATATAGCAAAGTTGGCGGCCTTCTGTGGAAATTAGAAAAATCAAGGCATTGTTCCGCAATCCCGTTGGTGCTCGAACTGTTTGCTATTGTTGTTGCTGCTTCTTTTCATTACTAACAAACCTCTACTTTGCTGCGCTGTGTGACTCAGTTTCTATTCATGCTTGTCTGCTTGCTGCAAATCACTTCCTCTCATGCGCTTCCTCGAACAAACCCCTGAGCCAATCCTCCAGCACACGCTCTATTCTTCACGCTAACCTACAAATAAGTTCTTTAGCTGCACTTGAAAGTGTTCGTCGGCTGTAAATATTTGCTGCCTTATCCTTTTGTGCGACGGCTTCAAACTCGATTGCATTCTCAAGCGCTCACAACTAAATAGCTAAACTATACAAATACTTATGCTATTTTTCACTTCGTTCGATTTACTACACACTTTGACTGCCGTTGGCGCTTATTGCTGCGACCTACAAGGCAAATCGATGATTTTTAAAAGCTTTGAGTTTACAAGTGGCTTAGTTGTTGTTGTGTGTGTGTATGCGCTAGAAATGCCACTTGAGCTGCTTTAGTTGCGCTCGAGTGCACTAGTCAGCGTCTGAGCGGTTGTAGAGGAGATTCTATAGAATATATAGAAAAGTATACTATAGAAAAGTAGTATTCGGTAGCTAGTTATTGGTATAGAAGAAGTTTGAAAGTAGTGAGTTCTATTTAAATATTTTTTATAATTTTCTTAAATTTTTTTTTTTTGGGAAAAATATGGTGTTTTATTAGAAAATTAATTATTAGAAGCCTCAACCAGTCCATTTTTATACAAATAAATTTAATCTGTAGCAAAATACGGATTTTAGTTCAGTTTTGACACTCAGCGCCTAAAGGTAGGCACCACTTTTTAAACTTATTTAGTTTCACTGAGCATTGCGGCCTTATTAGTGATATTTTAGGGAACATCCTCGACAAGATATAAGTCTAATGCGTAAGCGTTTAATAATTCGAAATGTTTCAAAAATTAGATACAGACTTTAGCTCATTTTGGATACTAAACACCTAAAGGTAGGCAACGCTTTTTTAATTTTTTTTTTTGGTTTCACGGATCGTTGTGAGTTTATTGGTGATATTTAGGGCATATTCTCGACAAGATATATGTGTAAGAGGTATAGCCTTTAATAATTCGAAATGTTTTAAATATAAAATACAGATTTTAGCTCATTTTGGTTACTCAGCGCCTAAAGGTAGGCAACGCTTTTTTAAACTTCTTTGGTTTCACTGATTATTGCTGCTTTATTAGGGATATTTTAGGTATTATACTCGCTAAGACATGTTTATAATGTGTATTACGCTTGATATTTTGAAATATTTTCAAAATAAAGAAAATTTTCGTAAGCAAAAATAAAAAAAATGTTTATTTATATAATACATTAGGGTAACATTTTAGACACTCGAAACATTTCAACAAAAAAGCAATGTTTTCACCAGCAAAAGCACGTAATTTCAATTTCATTAGCGCACTTCGTACAAAGAAAGCACTTAAACATACCGCTGCTGCAAACTACAAAGCACTAACTACCCCCTTAAAGTAGAAGAGCAAAAACAAAACTCACATCTTTGAGTCTCAAGCGCTTGGAGTTGAATTTAAAGCCAGCTGCAGGAGCAAAGGTATAATAGTAAAATGGAAGCACAAACAAATGAAAACAGCGATCAAAAGTTTTGTTTGTTTGAAAATACCACTAAAAGGGAGACGGCAAAAAAAGGCCGCACTCAAGTACTTGCTATATAACAACTAAGTGGGGAAGAAAATCTTAAAAAAGTTGTTACAAGAAAGAAAGAAAAAAATCTAAATTAAAGAAACGGAGTGAAACATTTCGTTTGTAATTGGATTTCTTATTAGGGAAGAAATGTTTTTTTTTTATATTTTTTTGTTGAATTTTAGTGGGCTGGCAACCTTGTTGCAGCTTTGTTATTTTTAGCAACAGTAAGTAGTGCTTTGTTTTAAAGCGCTGTGTAGATTTTTATAGTAAAATGCCGTTTCAGTCATTTATCATGTTGGGTTGTCTCAGTTGAGTTTTCACCGTGGTGTAGTTTTTGAGGCGGTTCATTAAGCAGAAGCTTACTTTTATAGCTGCTGTTGGTCTAAAATGTTGCACAAAGCGAGCCTGTATGCTGTGCTGAAGTTTAGATTTTATTATATTTTTTGTTTAACTAACTAATAACTAAACTTCAAATTTTGAAGCATACTTTTAGGCGGTTTATGTGTTTTTATGGTTTGAAAGCGCTTTTTTGTTAAGTTTATGTAAGTAATGTTGGAATATGTGCTTAGATAGAAAAATTTAATAATTTCAAAGGTAGTATTGGACATAAAAAATTTATTTTGGACCTATATCTCATATTTTTATATAGAAAAAATTTCCACTATTTACTTTCATATTTCACTTATTTCAACTAATTTACATTTTTTACTTTTTTTGCTTCTTTTTATTGTTAATTTTTTCCTTTTTTGGTATTTTTTTGATTTTGTTTTCTTTTTTTTTTTTTTGTTTTTAACTTATTGACTCATTCTTCTTTACTACCCAATGGAGTGTCGTAAAAGTCGCTGAAAAGTTATAAGAGTTTTTCAAGTGCGTAACTGAAGCTACAACTTACTATTCCAACAACTTGGTGCAGTGTTTCTAGAAAATGAAATAAAAAAGAGAAAACACCTCAAAAGAAGCGCTGCATAACTTTTTTTTTTGCCCGACAACTGCTTTTGCATATAGAAATACGCTTTAAAAGCGGGTAGTTACTTGTCATACACTTGCCACATACTTGCAACTCTATATGAACGACACAAACTTTCATTTTCTCACATTTTATTTGCCAGCAGCGGCTCTCAAAGGCCTTGTCTGCTCAACAACTACTTCACCCACGCGCTTTCCTTACCACACATACTGCTGCCTTGCCTCAGCGCTGTCATTATTATTGGTTAGAGAGTATGCGTAGCACTTTTTTCGAGAGTAAAAGTTATTTGCATAAATGCAAACGCACTTGTGGCACAAACACACACCTATACGAGAGTATTCATATGAAGGCACATACACTGTGTGTGAGCAAACAGTCATTCATATCTTCAGCGGCTGCAGTGACTTCAAGTAGTGCGCCAGCAAGTTTTTGTAATACAGCTGCGCTGCCACACATTTCTTTATATTTGCTCAGGCAAATAACAACACTCGAGTGCAAAAGAAATGTAGTAGTTTCTTCTTACAACTCCCTTGGGGTAACAAGTGTCTTGGTAACATATAACCAACACACACACATAATAAGAATTATTTTACAATTTGAAGGAAAAGTTTCTTTTATTTAGTGGCAGGCTCCCCAACCGCTGCCTGGCAGTAAAATATTTGCATTTGTGGAGCGTGAGTGCTGAAAAATGTAGGTTTGTTTGCTCGCTAATTATGTAGCCAAATTAAAGAAGTTTTCCTGCTAGCTGGTAGAAACTGTTTTTGAGGCAAACAAAAGCGAAAGAAAAAGTAGTTGAAAGGAAAAAAAAATTAATAAAAAAAATACAAAAAAAAATATTCGAACTTTTTTGAGGTTAAAATAAGTGAATATGAAGTTGAAGTGAAATTTTGAGAAAAAAATTCAGAATATTCAGAGAATAAAAAAAATAATTTTTTTTATTTTGCATGTGCCACAAATGTTGGGTTACATTAAATTTAAAAATTTTTTTCAGTTTAAAAATAAAAAAAATATTGAAATTTTTTGAGGTTAAAATAGGTTAAATATGCCACTGAAGTGAAATTTTGAAGGAAAAAGTGTAAAGAAAATTTAAGAAGAAAATATTCAAAAAAAAAAAAACATAATAATTTTTATGTTGCATGTGCCACAAATGTTTGGTTACTTTAAAGAAATATTAAAAAAAAAATAGAAATTCTCGCTGCATTTAAAAAATGATAAGAAATTTTCTGTGAAGGCTCTTTATTAATTAAAAAATAACAATAAAAAATAAAATCTCTTCATTCTTCATCAAAACCAAAAAAGAAAAAATCCCAACAACCACCCACAATTCCTTTGCGCTCCCGAAAACTTTTCACTTTTCGACATGCAACCTTGAGCTCATTTCAGCTTTGTTTCCACAGCCACATATACACATATGCACCGAGTTGCATTTGTTAAGTGTAAGCGGCAAGTTGTTGCTGCTGTTTAATTAAAAAGTTTTATTTTATTGAGTGTTGCATGCCACACAAAAGCAACTAACAAAAAAATTGGTTTACATGCTTGCACCCGCATACACAAGCAAACGCGCCTTCAGGCAAACTATTTGCCGCGCTACCAAACTTGGCAAGGTCACATTAATGCAACGCATGTACAGTGCGTCATAAAAGTAATCACTTCAGCTCAAAAAAAAAAAAAAGAAAAAATGGTGGCAAACAATACAAGGCGCTGCGCAACAAACATCGATTAAACAACTAAAAACGCCTATAAAGCGCAAATATTAATTTCAGTGCACAACTTGACCAACAAATGAGCGCCATTAAGTTGCAGTTACGCAAGTGTTACAAGGTTGCATTCAACACATAGCCTTGTGGCGCTCGTTCATTTGACGCGTAGGCAAATTGACTTTGCGAAATTTTTAAAATGCACATTGCAATTAAATTGTATGGCCGACACATTATTGTGTGGCGAACAAGAATACAAGAATTGTAATGAATATGCATGAGTGGCAGCAGGAACATGTAAAGTTATTGTTGAGCAAGCCACAACGACCCGAGGCGATGTTGAAAGTGGAAGAAGAAAGTTGCGCTAGTTGAAGTGGAGCAATGCATTGTTGACGATTTCGCTTGGGGGAGAGTCAACTTAGTTGTGCCTACTTTGGTGGAATGCTTGACTTTTGTGAGAGAACTTGAGCTTAGAGGCTATAGGCTAAGTTTTGGAGAAGAACTGTATAGAAGCACGGGAAATAAATATAAGCGCATAGTAAAATAAAGCTTTAGAACTTGAAACTTGCAATATAAAAGTGTGATATAAAAGCAAGTGAAACCTAATTATATGGTTTAAAAAAAATACTAACTACATACATATATCCGCCTAAAATATCACAAAATCGATAATTATTAAGCACATAACTGTTAACGGTCGATAACGGCTAAAAACTGATAAAACTATAGATTTGATATTAAAAAAGTCGAAATTAAAAATTAAAAGTCGATAACAATTTTAATCGATAGTTTTCAATAATCGATATTTATAAAGTATATAATTAGGAAAAGTCGATGATCACGCAAAACTGATAACTAACAAATAAATATCGATACATTTTAAAATCGATAACAATTTTAATCGATAATTTCCAACAATAATTTAATTTTTTTAATTTTCTGCCCAAAAATATACTTAAAAATCTTTCCGTAAAAATTTACCGCTTACAATACACAGCTGATATTTAAAAATTAAAAAAAATCGATAACAATTTTAATCGATAATTATAAAATATATAAACCGGAAAAATCTACGATCGCGCAAAACTGATAACATTATGAAATTTATCGTGAAAAATATCGACATTTTTCCGCAATCGATAACAATTTTAATCGATATTTTTTAGATATAATTTAATTTTTTTTTAATTTTCTGCACAAAAATGTACTTCAGAATCTTTCAGTAAAAATTTACCGCTTACAATACAGAGCTGATATTCAAAAATTACAAAAAAATTGATATAAATTTTAGTCGATAAATTTCGAAAATCGATAATTAAAAAGTATACTAGAAAAAATCGACGATCGCGCAAAACTGATAATATTATGAAATTTATAATAAAAGTTATCGATAAATTTTAAAATCGATAAAAAATTTAGTCGATATTTTTCAAATATAATTTAATTTTTTTAATTTTCTGCCCAAAAATATCCTTAAAAATATTTCGGTAAAAATGTAGCTCTAATATATTGCATTAAAATAGCGTTTACCAACACTGAAAATTACTCAGAAATTCAATTTCCAAGAATTTGTCGTCGTATAATTTTAGTTTTCGCTTTCTAATAACAAATAATTCACTATTCAACTTCTAAGCTTTCCTTATTTTGTTGTACCTTCCAAACAACACTATGTTTTACTAGCTGAGCTACAAAATTATTGTTTACCAACACTGCATTTTCACCTACACCACCGCCAGCTGACTTTAAGCACACAAGCTTCACTTCCCACAATTTTCAAATTTCTCAAATTGATGAAAGTCAACACTTTTGTCACTCTTCCACTTTGCTTTTCTCAAGAAATCCCTTAACAACACTGTATGCGCCAACAAAACTTAAATGCCACAGCAGCTGCTGACCACAATGTTAATAATAATAGAAAATTTCTCATTTTTTACTTCAGTGCATAGCATAATTTCTAGTTTTGTGCACCACAAAATGTAAACTTCTCAACCTTTTTTTTTGTGGAAATTTATTTTGCAGGAAATTGAATTCCTTACTGTGCCAAGTCCCAAAGGGACATGTTGTGCGGCCAACATTTACCCGCCGAAAGCGCAAGCCGGAAAAAATCATTGAACGCGCGCATTGTGCGGACAGTCAGCTGTAGCGTACAGCTGTTGGCCGACGGACAAGGGCTGAGTCGACAGTGTAGTGGCGATTTATTTTTAGAAATATTTTTTTAGGTTAGTTCAATTAATTTTGTTTGCAGTTTTTGCAACATTTTTGTGGCACATATTGAACGGCTGGCGGTGGTGGGGCAAATGCTCTAGAGACTAAAGTACAGCAGTTATTCTGGTCGTTGGCACAAATATTATACTACATGTGTCGTTGGGAGCAGCTGCTGGCTGACTGCTGACGCGTAAAAAATCGACAAATGTCAGTGTTGAGAAAGGGGCAGGAATTTGATTAGATGTTGAGGGAATAGTAGCGGCAGTCTGCTGGATATAGAAGAGTTTTGTTATACTTGGAGCTGTGGCTTACAAGTAGTTGTGGTATATGAGTTGTAGTTATCGATTATTGATTTTTTCAATATTTTTTTGTATGTTTTTGTATATATAGTACAGTACTTCACGAACGCATTATTTCAATAAGGAAACTATTTAACGGAAATAGAAAAGAAATAATGTTGAATATGTGAGTTAAGACAGCTTTTGGCGTTTCATAGTTAACAAAACTTGTCTTTTTAGTGAAAATTATTTTTATTACAACATTTGACGAACGCATTTTTGAACACTAAATGTGTTGCAATTAAATTTTTGAGTACTAGCAGCAGTTTAAAGCATTATTATGGTTATCGAGGTACTATAAAAATTAGAGGATTACACTTTGTATTAAAAATAGGGAACGATTACATCAAAAACTCGAACGCAGCACACTTAAATGATCACTGTACTAGCTCAGCTGTTAATTGCTAATCTATTCACTGACTATACTCTTTTGGAATGCCAAATTCAATGTCACATCCAGCCAATCCTCCGCTCAATTCACTCCACAAAATATTACATCAAAATCACGAACGCAACTCCACTCTCAATCCTTCGTAAAATTCGAAAATTTTAATCAATTGTCAATTTATTAATTTAAAATACACAAATACATGCCGTATTTGCACGCCACTCAGTTAATGCCGCACATTATCAAAATTGGAGCATCTCATCTATGTATGTATATTGTGAAGGGTTCAATGGATTTTCCAATTAATATTTATTCATGTGCGCATGCAATGACAATATTGACAACAAAATCAACACATTAAATGTGTTATAAGCCAAACATAATTGGATTTCGATAAACAGTTACATGTGCATTAATAACATAAATGTGTTATGATTATATAAATTATATGCAATGGACCTACTTAAATATGTATGTCTCCATATATATTTCTATATGTTTGTCGAATAATTATTGCAGCAAAGGTAAATTCAATGGCGTGACAGTGGCGGGACTGTATACAAAATGAAATAATATTAAATTCTATGAGTGTATATTCATTGCAAATAAACAGTGAATATATTGAAGGTAGACGCTCGAGCGCTTGAGCGCAATTAGCGCGTGGATGAGTAGGGTAGACAGTTGAGTGGATATTTTGAGTATATATAGATGCTTTAGATGGCTATTTTTACATGGCATTGATGT
This sequence comes from Zeugodacus cucurbitae, assembly GCF_028554725.1. Lineage (NCBI taxonomy): Eukaryota > Metazoa > Arthropoda > Insecta > Diptera > Tephritidae > Zeugodacus > Zeugodacus cucurbitae. The sequence goes on from NC_071669.1 coordinate 3,175,475, forward strand.
AAAATCAAGCTATACGCTAATACTTATGACGCTAAGTTGACTTAGTATGTACTGCCTAGAGACGCTTGACCGCTAAGCGCGCGGTTGAAAGGATAAATGCGCAATAATTAAAAGAAAAACTTGCAGTTAAGTAGCCAAGCCGCAGCTTGTGGGCACTAGTAGGTACTTATAGTAAGCTTAAGTACAGAAAAACATAGCACAACACAACATAGCATTGCATAGCACAGTACCATAGCCCATCACAGCTGCCACACCCGCATCAGCGTGCAGCAAGCTAAACTTATCTGATTTGCAAATCACAAAATGGAATTCATTTGCATTTTTAAGTGGCCTCCTGTACTGCCTGCTGCTTGTAGTATTGGCGCACGGCGAGAACGCGCATAGTCAGACTAACCGGGCTACTTAACCGCTAATCGCATACAAACTTAAGCAATTAATTAAGGACAATTAAAGGAAATCGCATTTGTTAAATACAAAATAAATGCAATAACAAAACAGTGTAAGTAAAAAATCAAAGCACTTCGAGGAGGAGCATGTAAATAAGCCAGCGGTAAGAATGAAGGAAGCAAAAGGAGAGAAGAAAAAAAATGAATCAAGCAGGCAAATTGCAAGCGATAAGAGGTAAAATGGCAATGAAGCAGCAACGGATGGGGCACAAACATATATGCTCTGAGTAAGCGCCATGACTTGTGGCAAGTATATATGTAAGCGCAAGTTGAAGGAAGTTGGTGCATAGTAAAGCTAAGACAAATTAAAAATTTTACCTTAATAAAGTGGCACTCGAGTGCTGTGTAAGTGGGTAAGTTAAGATTGCGCGAGTAGTCGTTGAATGAATTGAACGGAATGCTTGAGTGGATGGACGGATGGTTGGATAGCTGGATGAAATGAGTGGCAAGGAGTCAATGCAGCGCGGTGAAGACGTAGCTTTCTGGTTGTGCAGACGCCGCTGAGTGCTTAAGTGCATAACGTCCGATATCAAGTATGCAGACGATAGCCATTTTCATATGCCAAACATGTGCTTGAGTGCGAGGCAAACTATTGCAAAGCGCTGCTCGAAGGTGGTGGCTCTGTGTAGGTGGTGGCACATAAAAAAGGAAGCATTTAGACGATTTAGTAGCGGTAAATGCAATCAAAAATAGTGCATGGACAACAACAGCGGCAAGCAAGCGAAGTGTAGGGGCACGTCGGCAGCGCTGCCACACTGTGGTGATTTGTTGAAGTTGTGGGCACATAAACTGCAAACTAATTCATAGCCAGCAATTTCATTGCATTTCATTGCGATATATATTTTTTTTGTTGTTGTTATTGCATTGCGTTAGTTGTAGGTGTTGCTTCACAGTATAGTAAAAGCATGAGTCATGCTATCAAATGAGTGGCGCAGGATATGTGAGCAGCGTGTGTATTTGCAAACTACAGTTAGTTAAAGCGTAGGTGTTGGCTGCCCATGAAAGCGGGCGGAAGTGCTGCTTTTGTGGGTAAAAACACTGCAAAAATAGCTAAAAAATAAAATCTAAAAAATCTAAAAAAAAAAATAAAAATAAAAATCTGAAAAAAAAAATCTAAAAAATTTATTGCTGACCATTTCGCTTTTTACGTAGCCATTACTGCGCCAAACTTTATCTTAGCATAATGAGTTGGAGTAGCTATAAACTGCTAGCTGACTGACAATCAAATTGTATGCATTGAAAGCCACTTGCGCTACATGTAGAGCGCTTTTATGCAACATGATGCACTTGAGTTATGTGGCTTGATTGCCAATAAACGTAAATCATGTCAAAAGCAAGGCTCTACTTCCGAGGAAAATGGAAATAAAAATAAAAATCTGAAATGAAAATAAATAAGCTACACCTACGTACTTGCTAGAAGCTTGAGACTTATATATGCTTGCTACAACTTGTGTGTGTGTGGCATATGAATGTTGCTTTTGTTGCACATAAATTTTAAGCACTCCTATAATATCATATATATGTCTCTATAGCGTATGTGAAGCATGTGCAGATACTTATCGCAATGAAGGCGATTATTTTATTAGTACATTTAACGTGCAACATGCAACACACAACAGCTTATGGCAAAATAGAAGTTTACACGCCTTATCGCTACTCCCACATCGCCAGGCTATATGCTTGATTGCTTACAAGTAAACTTAAATAATAAGCATAGCTGCCATCATGTTGCCTATGGGCTGCATAGAGCCACAACGCACGAGCAAGAGTTAAATCTGTTCAACTTCATTTAATCCATTGAATTGTGACAGTAGATGGGCGCGTAAACAAGCTGATGGCAGTTAAAGCAATGATAAGCATAAAAGCAAGTATATATGTATGAATGTGAAGGTGATGAAGACGATGGTGAAGACGCTGGTGGCGTGAAGTTCGAGGCAAGCGCGCGGCGCTGCATTGAAACTTGGCAGTTGCAGTCAAGTAGATAGTGAAGTTAGCGAAGTTGTGCGCATTTGCCTTTTATCATATATAAATACATAAATGCTGCTTGTTGCACGCTAAATTAGCTAGAGCGCGTGATACGCACACATACACATGAACTCAATTATAGAAAGATATACACATAATAAACGTGCAACTGAAGTTAATAACAATAATAACCGGCGGCAACAACACTGAACACTGACAATCACTGGCAATAATGCATGCAACTGCCGCAACAACAACAATGAGCGCGCAACAATTGGCTGCCGCCATTCATTAAGATACGAAAAACGCCAGAAATTATATGAAATCAGAAAATTTGCATGTTAAACGAGTGCAAAGCACAATGCCACAGCCGAAAAGGATTGCAGTAAGAAAACAGAAAAAAAAAACAACAACAATAACAAAATTGCGAAAGATAGTTAACTGCGCACGTGTATGCTGTGTAGGTGGCGGAGGAAGATGAAGTAAGAATGCAAGACAATCAAGTCGCACCGTCGCGCCGCGTTGCGGCAGACATGTAGACCATGCCGCCGCCAAGCACAAGCGGTGAGCGCGTTCTTCGTAATCAGACAGAAACAATAAATTAAACTGTAGCCACGTACGTGTGTGTATAACGACGCTGAGATAAGCCAAACGAAATGTGCGCTATATTGCGGAACACGCTTGCCGCATGCAAAACATGCCACACACACAATACGCGCAGGCGCAAATGACGACGCGCTGAACGCTACACAGTCGCCAACGGTTGAAGGTGAAGGCAAGTGGCAGGAAATTGCAGACACAGTTGCCCCCCACGCGGAAGCGACGCAACGCTTTGCATACAAGACACACTCAAAACAAACGCGTAAGGCAAGACACAACACGAGCAACTACGGACAGGCGCGCAGTGAATGCAATTGTACCATTGCTTGGCTGCTGATTGCAAGTGTATCAACTGTTGCAAGCATGCAACTGCAACAACAACAATGATAACAGACAGTCACTGCTTCAAGAAAGTGTCTGCGGTTGAAACGTGTGGCCGCGCTGCGCGTTCTTCGCCGATTTTTTGATTACATTGTTTGCGGAGTTACGTGCCACCACCGACGCGCGCTGCCGCAAGTAGCAAGCGCGGACACACGTGCGTTGTTCGGTGTATTTGTGCTGCGGTCTGCTTTGGATTCAAAGATTTTTTATTTAATTTTTTGGCTTGCAAGTGTCTGCCTCACTGTATGTACATGTGTGTGCTTTTGTGCCACAATCGCGCGCGCGCGCTCACTTGTTGGCTGTCTTTGTGGCATGGCGCAATTTATGCGGCGGAGTTGAGCTCACCTACGGCTTGCGGCGACAGCAGCAACAATAACTGAAATTTCACATACTCAGTTTGTGGCATATACACATACGCGCACACATAAATACTATAATAATAAACAATCAACGAAAATATAAAGGAATTTTAAATATTATGCGATTGTAAAGCAGCACAATAACAACAACAACAACACAATGTATGACACAACAGCGCCGTGACTTTGCGCGCAACGAAAATTACAATAAAATGAAATAAAGTGGCATATATGAGATTGTTGCAAGCAGCAAAAATAATAAATATTAAAGTACAACAAGCGAGCATGCCACAAACCAACACACTTGCCACAACACTGTGTATGCGCGCGTTTGTTTATTATTACTGCATTAAGTTGCACACACACACTCACAATACACAGCCAGTCGACAAACAACACGCATGTTGCATGCAACATTTTTGTTGGCTTTATAGCGAATATGTTTTTTTTTCAGCTGAATTTTAACTCTCTCTCATCGTGCTTGTGCGCCTGCCTCAAAAGCCGCCGCAACTCATTATATTCTTTATCTGTTTGCATACATCTGTAGCGAAAATAAACAACGCGCGTTGAATGGTTGCTGCTGTTGCATTAGCCGCATATGCAACAAGCTAGCGCGCTTCTTTATTGTTGTTGTTTGCCTGCTTGAGTGATGCTGCAGTTTTGCCAATGCTACCGGGCATTGGCGCGCCGCTTAATTTGGTCACCGCGTAGGTGGACATGCAAATTGGCTGACTGCCTCTGCTGTCCGCGCGCTGCATTGCCACTTATTAAACAAAGTTTGCAATTTACTCTTGGCGAGAGTTGAAAATTGCTCGCGTAGTCTACGGCGTGCGGCGGCAGTTAAGGACTTACATTTACATATGTTGCAATTACCTGAACAAATGGAATTGGATTTCTTAAATTGCACTGCGGCATTACTCACCTGGAAGGAGAAGAAAGGGAAATGTGATTTATATTAAAAATTTTGTATTTATTTGTTTTTTAAGGTTATGGTAAGATAGATAATGTGAAATTTAAGCAATTTCTAGTATGATTTTTAAAATTAGTTATTTGTTTAAATTGAATGTTGTGACAACATATTTTTGTATGAAAAACTTTTTTAATTTTTTATAAAAAAATGAAATTTGTTTTATAAAAAATAACAGAAAATTAAGAAAAAAATTAAAAAAAATAAAAAACAAAATTTTTTTATGAAAAACTTTTTATAAAAAATGAAATTTTTTTTATAAAAAGTAAGAGAAAATTAAGAAGAAATTTATAAGAAATAAAAATAAAATATATTTTTATGAAAAAATCGTACAAAAACATAAAAAAGTATGAAAAAATAATTTTTTTATAAAAAATTCTTATAAAAATTATATCAAAAAACTTAATACGAAATTTAAAGTTAAAAAAAGAAAATTGAGAAATAATATATTACAAGTATTTTTTTTTTTAAATTCTAATAAAAATATAAAAAAAAATTTAAAAAATAAAATTATAATAAAAATTTTTTTTTTTATATAATAAATGCTTGTAAAAATTAAATAAAAAATTGTATAAGAAATTTAAAATTAAAAAAAAAAAAAATGTTTAAATAAAAAATAAAGAAGAAATTATAAAAAAAATTTTAAAAATATAATAAATTTTGTTTATAATAAAATTTTTTATAAAAAATTATTATTGATTTTATAAATAAATATAAAATTTTTTTAAACAAATATTGTTTTTTAAATTAATAATTATAACCATTCCTTTAATCTATTCTGCTATGCCAATCTTAACTATTTATTTATTTTTTATTGACAGTTTTTATTCACAAAGTACCGTTGTCAGCTTATGTAACGCCTTCCAATATGTAAAATTATATTTTCGTTGTCTACTCATTAACTGTACGGTAGAGAATTACATAAGCAGTTAATTTCATGCTAATTGCACACGGTTGCAACTTACCCCGCAGCTATACTAAATACAACAACTACTACTACTATGTGTTTATGAGTAGACATGCCAATAAAACTTACAACCATTGTAGAAGGAATTTTAAAGAGCTAATATTAATAATAATAAAAGTTTTAACAACCAGTAATTTTTCTTTAATATAAGCAAATGGTTAAACATGTTAATTTCACCAATTTTAAAGTACTGTATAAATTTAAATTAAAAAAAAACTTAAGAAGTCACTCTATGAAAATAATTAATTTTTTATTTGTTAAAATAATATTTCAAAAATATCTTTCATATTTTATTGATAATTAAAAATTTATTTAAATTATAAAAAAATGTAATTGAATTTAAAATTAAAAACTATTTTAATTTTAATTAAAAAAATGTTTTTGGAATTTTATTGATAATTAAAAATTTAAATAATGTATTAAAAATTTAATGGAGTTTATAATTAAAAATTATTTTAATTTTAAAAATTATTTCAATAAAAAAAAATTTAACAAAAATAATAATTTTTAAAAGTTTTAGAAATAAAAAATTTCACATGCTATTTTTTAAAATATTGTAACAATAAAAATGTAGTTCAATTAAAAAATAATTTGTTCATTTTTTTCAATGTTTTTGAGATAAAAAAAAATTTCATGAAATATTTTTTTATTTTTTTTTTTAAATCTCATGATATATTTATGAATTATTTCCTATATTAATTTTCCTAACTTTCAAAAAAATTAAAAAAAAAAATCTCATAATATATTTATTATTTCTTATATCAATTTTCCTAACTTAAAGAAGATAATATTAGAAGAATGTGATAGTATGGGAGTTACTTCCATCAAGATATAAATATTTTTTCAAATTAAATTCAGGGAATATACATATACTAATTTCACTATAAACACGATGTAATCTAACTTTACTTTAAGATTACAATAATTTCATTAGCTATTAAAATTTTTATTACAACAACTGCCAGTTATAAACTGAGCAAATTATTGTTATGAAGTCAAAAAGCAAGCATAATCGAAGCAAGATTAATGAAAACGGTCAAAAATTTAAAGCTGGTTTTAATGTCAGCGAACGCGCTAAGCTTATTAGACAAGAAAATTATACTTTGATATATTTTATAGATATATTGCATAATGTTAGCGACTTTCCCACAGCAGTTGCATGTAACAAAAATTTATAAAAAAATATTATTAAAATGAGAAAGTTACATCGTTAAGTAATATGTGTCTAAGCCCTTTTGTCCAGCTAAATTTGCATAGATTTAGACACTTCGATTTTTAGCTGATTTAAATGAAATGCAACGCTGACATTTAACAAAAAGCAGCTAGCGACTCGCCGCTTATCATATTTCACATTTAGTTTGTTATAATGCATAGAAATCTATATTTTATACTTTTGTATGTGAATATGTACGCTTGGTGCATGTTACTGCGAGTCCGCACATTTCAGCGCTGCTTAATTAGCGCATTGCATATGCAACATAACGCTCCGCACAATATTATACGACTGTCACCTGTCAGCTGTCATGTACGCTGACAACACTTGCGGCGCTGTTGGTGGTGCTGTTGCTGTTGCGGCACACTGAAGCTGTTGCAATTTAGCTAAGCTCAGTTTATAAATCAAATGCATACAAACAAACAACAACAACAATTTCATATAAACACGAATTTGGCTGTCTAACTGCATTGTTTGTTGCATATTTGTCCAAATCACTTTTAAATGAGCTGATAAAATTTTAATTTTGTTGCATTCAAACACTAACTACTACGTTGTTTCATTAGCATACGCTGGTATTTTTCTGCCGTCGCTTTCCACTACTTTCTTTCTAATCTTTCTTATTTTCCAACTAATTTGTAAGCAGTCACTCAGCGCGTTGTACTAATCAGCCAAACAAAATATTTAAATCAGTTAATATTGCTATTTGATATGACAGCGGCGGCGGCGGCGGCTGCATGCAACCATTGTTCAATTTCGATTTTTATGTAAGCAAATACAATAACAACATTTATGGTTTGTTGTCATTAATTTTTCGGGTTTTACATATGTGAAATGCAAGCGCAGCCAAACAATAGCCAGCTTATGAGCCGAGCGCGTGAGTGACATGCACAGCAGGGCGGCGCGCTCCCACTTTCACTTGCCGCCTAGTGTTAACAGGTGCCAAAAAAACAGTTTCAGTTTTAGGTGTGAAAATGCATATGTTTATTGCTGTTTATAGCTGTTTATCTGTGTGTTTTAGCGGCTCATTTCTAATCATCACAACATGAAAAATGAAACAACGGTACATGTTAGCTGCATATCATTTCAGCGTGTGATTTGATATGCAATTATGCTCGTTTAAATATACATACTTATACATATTAATGCACTTTTATTGCCGTTATTGTGTTGCGCTTGTGTAATAGCCGTCGTAAACAAGCTTAAACTGTTGTTAATGAATCGCTTGTGTTTTGGTCGCAATCAAAAATGCATAGCTAATAAGTGAAAATATGCGGGGAAATGGCCGCTGAATAACAGTGAAATTCATTTGTGATTTGCTGTTTAAATGGCATATGATGGCAGTAAAATTATTTTATTCCTTTATAATGATCTACATATATATGCTTAGTATGCGGTTTGTCAGTCAAACGCTTTGTGGCTTATATAATGACATGTTTGCTGACAACAAATCATATTTCATCATTTTGTGTGATTTTTAGAGTATTTTAAATATTTTAGTATCATATTTTAGGCTTCTTGTCATATTATGTTTGATATTTTTAATAAGTTCCATATAAAGCTTCACTCTTTAGTATGAATAGACACATTTTAGATCTAAAGAATGTGTTGATCATGCTAATTATAACTGCTTGACAGTCAATTTGACAGATTTCGTTGCTATAGTGACGTCACAATAGCCAATATTAATCAAAAAATCAGGTTTAGTACTCAAGGACTGTTGTAGTTAGCCATTATTGGTATATATATCAACCATTATGTCAGTTTTCTCTGAAAGGAGAGCTAGTCTGACGTCATAAAATGTTTATCAATATGAATAAAATCGGTCGCCGGTCCATTTGACAGATTTCGTTGCTATAGTGACGTCATAATAGTCACTATTAATGAAAAATAGGGTTTAGTCCTTAAACATTGTTGTATTTGACCATTTTTTTTTTGATATAGTTAGTTAATTAGTTTTCTCTGAGAGCAGCGCTAGCCTGACGTCATAAAAAGTGTGTCGAGTTGAAGCAAATCGACCTAATTTACCTTATAGGATAACTAATTATTTGAATTTTGCAGAAGAGCTGGGTTTTCAGAGGTTATATAAGGTCAGAGATTTGATATTGAGGTTTTAAAATTGTAAAAAAAAATAATCCGAGGAGCTTTTGCAGTGACCTTTAGATGACTCGGGATTGGTTTTTTAAAGTGGCTCCGAAAAAACCTTTATCATTCATCATTTTAGCCTTAGGCTCTCGATGTTATCGGAAATACTTCAGCTTTTTAGAAGAAAAATCTATTCTCTCAACTCAATTTGTTCAATTAAGCGCACTACTTTAAGATAGCCTTATACCAAATTTCCCATAATTCCACTCAACAAATATAGCTTAAGTTATCGATCAATTGAATATAACTGTATTATACATGCTCACCAAGTAAATAATTTACTTATTCTATTAAAAGTACTTTTAGAACTTATTAAACGCAGCAGCTTGAGTCAGCAAAAGTAGAATTTAGCAAAGCAGCTTGCGGTTGTTGTTGTGCTATATATGTATGAAGCACATATGTAATATTTGGGGGCAAAAAAAGTTAAGCTTACTATATTGGATGCGTGCAGAAATTGTTTTTGACAGCTGCAGAGTGAGTGAGTGTTAGTGGAATAAAGTGAGCGGAAAAAAGTTGGAGAAAAGCTGCAGCAAATAAAAGAAATCTCAAGCACCACACAATATGTTTGGGTCGGGAAGAAGTAAAGCAAAAACAAAAAAGAAAATCGAAATAAATATATATAGATAGAGTAACAAGAGGGTGCTGGCATGCGCCGCGTCTGCCTGTAATGCCTATAAATACTTTGCGTCTGGTAAATGCCACATAATACCTTCTAATGAGATGTCAGCTTTAGTCATAACTCAAATTGTGCGGTGCGCAGAGAGTCAGTCAGCTGACCGCATATAAGTCAGCGCTAGCTATCGAACATATTTATAAGAAAATATTTTTGGACATGAGACATACATATACAATGACTTATCTAACGAACAAAGCGTCCAATAAAAATATATGAGCAGCAATGCAAAAGCTCAAATACCGGCGCTTAGTAAAGAATCTATTAACGCTGCGGCAAAACTAATAGGGAAAATCAGACAGCCTGTGACTTACAAGCTTACATAAATGCGTAGAAAAAAGAGCGCAACATTAAATATGACAGACATTTATGAGATTTATGTGTGCGCTTGGGGGCAGAGAACCGGCGGGTCTGCGTTGAACATACATACACGTACTTGGCTGTCTATTTGGCAGCCTAGTTCCAAAAAAAGAAGAAAAGAAAATCAAGTGACAAGCGCATAAAATTGATAAGAACTTATTTTTGTTTAGTCCAACAACAGCTAGCTGAGTATACCGCCCCCTACCGTAGCTATCTTAAAGCTAAAATTACCAAAAGTGGATTTGCACAAGTTAAACTTAACTTTCGCTAATATTTCATGAATTTCCGTTGCTTATGGCATTTGACATGTGGAGTGCTGGTCGGCGCTCACTCGCTCTCTCACTCTATCTCTTTCACTTACACTCACTCACTCCCTTATTTCAGCGCACGCTTGCTGCTGCTATTGACAGTAAATGCAAGCATATTGGCTGCTATTCAAGTGACAGCCGCAGCACAAGCAATATATTATAGAGGGCAAACACTTCGAGCATATTCTTAATAGAATGCTGCATTGTTGTGTAAACTTTTTCGCATTTCTTTTGTCTATTTCTAGGGCACTTAAAGATAAATGGATGCTACGGCGAGCGGTCAAAACGATTGATGGTATTTTGAATGACTTGAAGAATTTTTTTTTGACTGCAAGCAGCGGGAGAGACACAAGGTTAAATGGCAAGCAAGTTTCTAACAACTTTTGAAAAATAATATTTTTTTTATTTCTTAGTATTTGAGCAAAATAAGCAGGTTTCAAGTTCTTTTTTTTTCAGAGAAACTGCTTCTCCATATTTTTGCACTTGAAAACTTGTAATGAGCGCGCCAAAATGTATATCATTAACAGCGCGGCCTTACATTTTTCTGCATATTTGATTGATGAAATGATAAATAGCTGCATATATTGGGTTGGGGGCGCTTCCTTTTTAGGCAGGCGTTGATCAAAAACTGGCGCCATTAAGCATAGCGGAAGTTTGGAGCTGAGTGCTATAGATATTTTTCGTGCAAAGCTGAACGAAATATTTAAATCCAAGACATTATGCTAGCTTTCAGTGCTGTTTAAGACAGCTAGTAGGGTTGCTTGCCACACACAGGCAATCGTGGCTTGCTGCAAAGCTGGTAAGGAAGGTAGTGGCATAGTAGTAAATCCCACTTAAAATCCTACGAAAAGTAATGATGATTAATTACCGCACAGTATCTAAATGTCTACGTATGTATGTGGTGCAGCAATAGAAACATCACTAAGTGGCAGTAAAGTTTATCCAACTGCCTAACCAAGCGCCGCAACTGCCACCCACACAGCTTGCCAACGAAGGATTTGTGTAGCTGCTGCTATACAGCCAGCTATCGTTGCTATTTTGCTTATCTCTTCGACGTTTATTACCCACCAACAACAACTTCACTCACCCACAGCGCCGCCTCGCCGCCTTGAGTGTGCATGTGTTGTTGGCAGTTGTTGTTTTTTTGGGTGCAGACGCTGCCATTGACATGCCATGCAGCGCTAAACTCATTAATATTATGCCTTTTTTCGATTTGCTTTGTAATTGAAGTTGGCTGCGGTAGCTTTGGTAGTGAGTACAAGCGTTCTATCGCAATGCTACAAAGCTGTTGTGCGCGCTGGAGGTGAGCGGTGTGAGCGTTGGTTGCTGTGTCAGTAACCGCATCTTTTCACAAGTATTTATTTAAATGTAATTACTATTTTAGCGCTAGTGCATACATTTGGTAATTTGTCATTTAATTTCAATATTTTTTTCTAATTCTAATTTCATTTTTAACTGTCTACCCTTTGCTGGCGTCTAATTTGCCGCCGACGCAGTCAGCGGGTTAATGTTGTAGTCGAAGTGACAATGACATAATGAGAAATAAATAGCGAAAATATAACTATTAGCGTGTAAGTGTGTCAAAAGTCGACAAATGACTCAGAGTGTTAATGAGTAATAAAGAGAGAGACAGATAGACAATTTGAAGTGGTAAGTAATAGCTAATTGAACTGTCAGTAGCTGTGGTTGGTTTGGTGGCTATTTGGTAGTTTACCATAACTAAATTTATAGAAATATTTAATTCAGAAGACCGTTTCTGGGCACAGTAGATAGATGAGTCCAACAGTAAAAGCTTTAGAGCGCTCTAACTCTATAAAAAATTCAAAAAAATTCAAAAACTAATTTTCTTAATTGTTATGTGTCTCAACTAAAAAAATCAAAATTGCGCCTGAATGTAGGCAACGTTTCAGTTTTATTTTTCGTTACTAGGGCTTTCCACAATATAGTGGCAATGGTAATACTAAATTTATAAAAATATTTAATTTAGAAGACTGTTTCGGGGTAGTGTGGATAGATGTGTTTCTAAAAATTCTATCATGAATTTTTTCTTAATTGGTATGAGTCTCAACTAAAAGATCAAAATTGCGCCTGTATGTAGGCAACATTTCAGTTTTATTCGCGACTCTTGATATTTTACTATACATAGACTATTATTATAATGATAACTAGTATTAGTTGACGAGTTTTTAAACTCTAACTCTCTAAAAATGCTACCATGAACTATTTTATTAATTGGTACGTGTCTCGATTAAAAAAAATCAGAACTGCGCCTGGATGTAGGCAACGTTTCAGTTATATTTTTCGTTACTAGAGCTTTTCACAATATAGTGGCAATGGTAATATTAAATTTATATAAATATTTAATTTAGAAGACTGTTTCTGGACAGAGTAGATAGATGAGTCCAACAGTAAAAGCTTTAGAGCGCTCTAACTCTCTAAAAATGCTATCATGAACTATTTTTTCTTAATTGCTATGTGTCTGAACTAAAAAAATTGAAATTGCGCCTGGATGTAGGCAACGTTTCAGTTATATTTTTCGTTAGTAGTGCGTTTCGCAATACAGTGACCATTGTTAGAATGGTTATTAGTAATATTTAAAGAGTTTTCAAATTGGAGAGGCATAGTAATGCCTAAAAATATTTTTTCTGTCGAAATTGGTTTGATTTTAGCTGTAAAATAGTTTCTTGTTGTACACAGCAGCTTTGAGTTTATACAAGAGCGAGTAATTTTAAGCTAATTTTATACTAAGAGCAAGAAATATTCCCTCAAAGCAAAAAAAAGTACTTTTAACTCTTTCCAGTTAATAAATAAATTTTAATTGCTCTACTCCTTACAGCTCGCCTTAAACCCATTATGAGTGAAATTGCCATTATTTTCAAATTCATTGTTTCTTTAGCGCGGAAAAAAGGCTTTTTATTATTAATTTATTTATTACACATATTTTTCAACGACTCACTTAAGCAGCGCTAATGCGATTTGTAACGCTTATGCTGGCGCGCAGCAAGTATTGGCTGCCGCTAATGCCGTACCGCAACAAATTGCGCGTGTGCGTGGTTGCCTTGGTTATATACTCACACATAGACACACAAAAATATATATAAACGAGTGTAGTTTATTGCTAATTTATTATTAATAAGCAACTTGAGGGCAGTCTGCGCCCGCAAGCTCCACCAAAAGTCGTGAATTTAAGTAAGCAATTTGATTGTTGCGAAGAGAGACAGCAGTGGTCAGCGCTTCAGTCGTACTTATTGAACTGCAGTTAACAGCCACGCGGCGCATAAAAATTCTATGCATAGTTAACTATATAACAACAATAGCAATTGGGGAAAAGCTTATAGAACCGCTTGCTTGTTTGTTGTGACTCTCCTTTCACCTTTCACCTACTCAGCGACTTCAACTGATATATTTTCAATTTATATTGTTTTCTGCTTATATCTTTCTACTGCCCTTTCTTTCCCTGCTTTCCGACGCACTTAAGCGCCTTACCCACTTCAACTCAGTCATCTTGCGTCTTCTGCTTGCCATCTTCAACTCATTTAGCCGGCAATTTAAGTCATTAATATTAATTTTAATAACATTTTTCGATTACTCTTATGCCATTCATGATTATTTATTTATTTGCTTGTTTTTGTCTGTTTGTTTCTACGCTATATTACAATGCTATTGTGTGTGGTTGTTGTTGTTGTTCTACTGCTTATTATTGCGGCCAATAGATACTTGAGTTGAATGTGTGTCTGAGCGAGTGTGTCGTTTGGATGCTATTCATATGCCAGCAGCGCCTTTGGATTATGCATAGTACACCCACTTTTGGCTTTTGTGCGTATTCTTTTCTTCGATTTTTTCTTTTTCTTTTCTATTTCATATTTGTTATTCTTTCTACACTTTAATTATATTTTTTTTTATTTTTGCTTTTGCTGCTACTTTTCTTGTTTTTTTTTTGGTATTTGTTGTATAGTAATTAACGTCCCCTTTTGTTGTTGTTGCTGCTGTTGTCATGTGTTAAAGTGTTAAGCTCTCTGTTCCATATTAAAAAGGCATTATCCGCACATTTTAGCTCGCAGTGCATACATACATATGTACATATATATGAAATATACTTTACATGCCACATAGTTTGCTTGTGTGTTTGTTGTGTTGCCTGTACTCAATTTTTGTTGTTTTTGCTATTTTTTTGGTCAACCAAAAATTTGGTAAAATTGTAGTTTCGTAAAATTGCATTACAAGCATGTCTTATTGTTGTTGCAAGTATATTTTATTGTTTTTGTTATTGTTGTTGCGGCAATTAGCGTAAAATGGTATTTTAATTGACAGCTGTGGTCTATGCTCATGCGCTCATGCAGCCCTTTTAGCTTTTTTTTTGGCTTACCATTGTAGCTTTTGTTAGTATGTCGCTTTTCTAAACATCGCTTTACAGCTACAGGCATACATATAGAACCACACAGTACACTTCAAATGAAGTAAATGTAAATGTATGTGTGGCGATAAACTGCTGTCTGTTTGCATTTCTGACAAGTCAATTTGTAGCAGCTGTACTACATGGCTGTATTATATATGTTGCATGCTTTAGGGCTATTGTTGTTGTGGTTGTTGCTTTTACATTTTGTTTTGCATTTAGCAAATTGTTAAATTTTTCTAAGAAATAAGAAATATAACAACCGAAACAAGTAAGGTCGCACACATACATACAAGCCTACATATGTACTACAGCCACTCAAGACCTGCAGGCTAACAAGCTGTTGCCAGCATCTTCATTACACGCTGAAGCTCTGAATGTGTGTGTGTTTAATTTATTTTTGCTTATAAAACTCTTTTGTAACGGAATTTTTGGTTTTTTTGGTTATTTATGTATGTCTATATGTCTCTGTGTGTCTGTGTCTGTGTGGCCTGCAGTTATTGTAACCATTCATTTGAAGCTTTTTGAAGTGATTGCTAAATGTTTTTTATGTACTTTACTTGCCTTTACTTGCGCACCAAGCAAGTCGAAATTCGATTTTCGTAAAAGCTTCGCTACACAATTTGTACGATTACTTTTATTGGTCGCTTTTGCATATTTCGTTCTTGCGCAAAATTTTAATTGCAATTGCATATTTGTTGCCTGCGGCCTGCTTGATTTGGCAAATTAAATTTCTTTTTGATATCGAAAAATGCCTCAAAGCTCAGTTGTATAATTATAAAGTAGCCAAAATGCTTTGTGTGTATGGAGCTTTTTTTGGTAGTTGTTAGTTTTGAAGAGCTGCTGAGATGAAGAAAATACATTTTAAAATACATACATACTATTCTACACATAAAAAAGAATTGCAAATAGTCGAGAAACCAAAAAAGAAATTTCGACGTTTGAGACTTTGAATTAATTTTTTTTACAATTTGAGCTTAAAGTTCACCAAAACAGTGCTTTAAAGCTCTTGTGTTCGTTATTGTGCTTTAAAACTAATAAAATAATTTATTTTGTGCTTAAGAGACAATCAGACTTCGTACGCTTGACTAAAACTCATATTTTAGCAACCAGCCTGAATGTATGCTACAGAATTTTTTTAGCATTTTCACTTTAATGTTATGAATACTCGTGAGTATAAGTTCTAATTACTCAAAGCAGCAAAGTTCTAGCTTATATATTTGCTTTAAAGTTTAGTTTCAAAGTTTCAATTTGCTTTTAGTATGCAGAAAACAACTAACTAGCTAAAGCATACATTTAGGAGCGAACATCAATAATTTTAGAAATTTTAGTAAAGTTGCTCCAAAGTTATGGAGATGCTTGAGAATCAACTTTTTAACTTTTTTTCATCAAAATTAAACTCTCAGGAAAATATGAGCTTTCAAGCTTCTCAAGTACAAAATATGGGTCTCAAGGTTGTTTAGAGACTTGGTTAATAAGCAAAGAAAGAACACCCAAGACAAGTTGCAATAAAATTTCACTTTCTTCTGGAATAAAAATATTAAAATATTGCCATGGAAAGCTTATTGATTCAATCGAAAGCTGCTGCGACGTTAAATTAGGCAAGCGAAATTAGAAATGTATTATATATAATTAACTCGGCAGCACTAATGCAAGAAAACAGAGGAGACAACTACCAAGGTAAATAAGTTGCGAAAGCCATAAGTATAATCGATTTTTTTCGAAGACACACACAAATAATTGAGATTAAATGAGAATGAGAAAATTGAAGCTATAATTAGCCAGCAATATATGGAGGCGATTATTTATAAATATATTTCCACATATAATTGCGTTTATTGACAAGGAAAGTCGCTTAACTTAATACCAGGCGGCAGATTGTTTTTGTCAGCTGAAAGCTTAGATTCCGAAGACACATGCACGGTACTTAGAAGGACTCATATATGGATGTGGGTGTACTTGGCAGCTGCGTGACCATATTTGCGGCTGACAACGGTTGACTGCCACAGATTGCTGTTTACGAATTTTCGGCGTTGCCATTCCCTTTGTTGCGCGCTACAACGCGGCGCGCTCTCGCATGTTGTGCGGGCGCGTCGCGCGCTACATGACACGCACGAAAAATCTACAACACGCGACACGAGATTTGCGTGCGTGCGTATGAGTGACATGCAGAAACGCGCAGACAGCGTACATGTGTGGCATACATTTAGGCGCACCAACCGACAATATATAATAAATAAATATATTATACTTTCTGCTTTCAATCGCATTCGTTTTTTTATTGAAAGCTGAATTATTAAAGCGCCACACAAATTGAAAACGCTAAGTCTTTCAATTCAATTTTATTATATAAAAGTACACAGAAATGTGAATAAGTCAAAATTGATAATAAGCAGTTGCCGTGTAGGCGGTGTGAGCATAAATGGCATGAAGTGGCAATGCTGATTGGCAGAGGAAGCGTTGGAGACAGTTGAAAATGTCGTGCTTTTTTTTGTAGTTTTGGTGATTGGGAATTGAGCAATGAAGTGTAGCATACATCCAGGCGAGTAGCATACATTTAGGAGCTGTGAAATTTAGAAAGGATACCAGTAGTAATACTAAAACAGAATTGCTTTGCTTTTGGCGGTATTTTGCAATGGTCTCAGTGCTTAGAAAGGATTTTTAATACCTAGAATTATTTGAGAAGATTTTCGATTGAAATTTTTCTCTGAAAAGAAGCTTCAAATCATTTTAAAAAAATTCTAAAATTTATATATTTTTATTTTATGTTTTAGATTCTGAAAAGGCACGGTATTTTCATCTGTAAAGAAAGATAACGCTTTTCTCTGCAGTAATTGATGCAAACTGTCGAATCTTCACGAATATCTCCACAAATTATTATATAAAAATCTTGAAAATATATATGAGTGTGGATATATTCCTACAGGGCGCTACTGATACACATTTTTTGTGTGTGTGAAGACATTTATCTCTGTCTGCTGAGCAAGCTTCCCACAATTTGGAAGACGCGTAACTGTTAATATACAATAAATGCCATTTAGAGGGCAAATATACACTGTGAGAAAGGAACTGGTAGGAGAAAAGTAAAGATATACTAGAGTATATAGAAAAAGACACTCGAAATCTTTAATATTTTTGAAGACAAAATTTAAAAAAAAATATATTCATAATGTCTGAACAACTGAAAAAAATGATTTCAAAATATATTTTTAACTGTTGAAAAGCTTTCTTCACCGTGTATATGAGTAATTTCAATGCCATAAACACCACAACCAAATAGCTGCACCTGCATATACAGACATATGTATACTCGTATGATAACATATGAGCGCTTTTAACAGACTCACGCGTAATAAAATATTTGAAAATATTTCCATATATCTATCTATATATAACAAACTTATATGTAGTATAGAGAATGAATAAGCTGAAGCAGATTAATCGACGGCAGCAACGCAAGGAGTTCGAGAGGAAATACAGCATAGTAGAAGATGCCATTAAACATACAAATTTACACATTTACAGACATATGAGGATACATACAGCACACAGTCTAAGGAGAGCACAGCATATGAGTACCAGCACAGCTAAGCGTCTGCTGCGCATTGACTTGGCGCGCGGCATAAGGCAGCACCATGAAGCGGCAAGAATTATGGTAGTCATAAGTAGTTGGTATTGATGTAAGGATATCGAAAATGTGCTTGTAGTTGTTCTTACTGTTGTTGCTACTCTACGCTACACAAGAGGATATAGAAAATTCTTTGAATATAATAAATAAGTGAAAATTCCAGCTAAATAACTGCTATTCATTGATAGTAATAATTTTGTGTTACCACGCGAGCAGCAGCAGCGCAGCATATACTGTTTAATAGAAAAATGTTGCTGTTGTTGCACCAAAGTAATCTGCTACGCTACACTTTTCCAGTAAATTGGGTATGCGTATTGATTGTAGAGCTGGTCTGCTTTTTTATTATAGATTTTTGTTGTTGCATTTATTCATTTTCCCAGCTATACACACGCACACCTCACACTCTGTTATAGCAAATATTAAGTTTGCTTGTCTGCGCGCCTGTATTGCTGCTACGTCAAGGTTGAAAATCGATTTTTATGATTGTATTTCAATTTGTAGCACGCAGCCGTTGGGTGGCAGCAAGGAATTGAGGCGTGTAACTGGAATCTGCTTCATGCCGCCAAAGCTGCTGGTATATGATTTTGTATATTATTGCAAATGTATGCGTGTCGTTGGGTGGTTGGGGGAGGAGGTGTACCAGCTAAGGTGTGTGTGGGGAAAAGAGATTAGATGAAGTACTTTAATGCTAAATTGAAATATATGAGCAGCAGTATGTTGCACGAATTCATATTTAGTGCTTTGAGCGTTTGGTTTAATAAATATGAAGTGAAATAACTGTCGATGGTTTGATTAAATTATTAGCTGGATTCAGTTTAAGCAGAGAAAATTTAATTTGGTAGCATTTTTTTAATAATTGCTAGAATACCTAGAAATTCTCGGCACTAATTTAATAAAAAAATTAATTAATTTAAATATTTATATTCTATTGAGATATTAGTTGAAGAAATAAATTAAATTGCAACTAAAATCGAAAAAATTATAAAAAGATATGTATATTTGAAATAAAAAAAAATTAAATTTTTTTATAAATAAAAAAAAATTAAATTTTTGTATAAATAAAATTTTTTTTTGAATATATTAAAATTAAATAAAATAAAAAAAATTTTAAGAATATATTACAATTTTTTTATAATTTTATATTCTATTGAGATATTAGTTGAAGATATTTTTTTTCTGAAATAAATTAAATTGAAACAAGATTCGAAAAAGTTATTAAAAAATATTAAAAATAAATTATAAAAAATTTATGCATATTTGGTAGAAAAAAAATCACAATTTTTTATAAAAAAAAAGAAATATTAAAAATATATTTTCATTTTTTTATAATTTTAAAAAATATCAATTTTTTTTTTGATATTGTAAAAATTTCTTATATTTGGTTTTAAAATTTATATCCAATTTATGTATTTAAAATTTTTTTCATAATATTAAAATACATTTAAAATTTTTTTTCAGTTGATTTTAATAAAATTTCTTAAAAAAAAATGAATTAAAATTTTTGTTAAATTTTTTTTTGATATGTATAAAATTTTTTTATCTTTTGGTTTAAAATTTATTTTAAATTTTGGTATTTAAAATTTTTTTTAATAATTTTAAAATATATTTCAAATTTTTTTGAGTTGATACAATTTCTTATTTTTAGTTAAAAAAATCCTCAATTTCACAATTAAGGTCGCAATAAGTTCTTCTAAGATTCTCAGAATAAACCCTGTCGTAACAAATATAAATAAAAAAATATAAAAGCCGTTCTCTCACTATAGCTATACGAATCTATTCATCTCCTCATCCTTCCTTTAATCAAATATAGCACACTAATGAGTTCCTTATTTACAGCAAATTACCTTTATTACTTATGCATTCAATCACACAATACCTACAACACAACCCTCCACTCCCAACGCAATCAATACATAATATGCTGTAATAATATCCTGTCAATGGCAGTATTATTGCGCTTGTAAAATGAAATGAAATCTACAAAAAGAAATTTGATTTACCGCTCCGCATTTGACTTCATTATCTGCATACACGAGTCTCCACATACACCTATTTATACAAATACAACGAGATTTTTGTAAAAGCGCTGGCTTTAACCTGCCTTTTGCATACACACACTCACGCACATGTGTGTGTACGCCTTTCATCCCAAACAATTTCGATTTAATAGCTTTTTTTTATGCATTATCCGATTTTGTCTCGATAGCGCTCAGAAAATACACACACAAGAAAGTTTTTTTTTTATATATTTTTGTTGTAGCCTGCATTTCCTTTTTAGCAAAGAAAAAAAATAAGAACTCTATTCATTTATACTTTCATCAAACAACACATCACCATCAACGTCAACATGTGCTTGACCATGCAACCCTCTCTCGTGCATGTACATATGTACTCCAGTCTTATAAAATAGTATTGACATTATTTTTGTGTACCTTTCGTAGCTTGTGCTGCAGCCGGAATGCTTATTTTCTTATTTTGAAAGAATTTGCAATTTTTTTCAACTAACTCTCATACAAGCCCTGAAGGAAATTTTTGGGTGAAATTGTAAATTATTGATTATTCTGCACTTACTCTCTATCTAGCGGCTTAATTTTCTAATTTTGAAAGAATTTGCAATCGTTTCACTGAAATCTCATACATGCCCTGTAAGAAATTTTTGAATTAAAATGAAAATTTTTATTTATATTGCATTTACTTGCTTATTTTTTAAATTTTAAAGAATTTACAATTTTTTCAAATAAATCTCATACATACCCTGTAGGAACTTTTTTGAAGAAATTGATTTTTTTTTAATTATTCTGCATTTAATCGCTATTTATCTGCTTATTTTCCAAATTTTCAAGAATTTAAAATTTTTTTTCAACTAAATCTTATACATGCCCTGTAGGAAATTTTTGGATGAAATTGAATTTTTTTAATTATTCTGCCACTAATCTCTATTTAGCTGCTTATTTACTGTTTTGAAAAAAAAAAAAAAATTATTTAAATCTCATACATGCCCTGTAGGAAATTTTTGGTGGAAATCGAATATTTTTGAATCATTTCGATTTACTCATTTTTATTGGCATTTTTTACTTTGCCGCACTTTTTTCCTAAAATATCAAATTTTTCCTACAGGGTTCACATATTCAAGTTGCATACAATAGCATAACACATAACAACCGTGTCAATTACTACACAACACACACACGCATACAAGCGCTCAAGTATTTGTGAATGGACATACGGTCACTTCAACATATTTATTGTGTCACCCTGTCTTGCATACATAGATGGTCCTGTAAAGCTTTTCAAACTCTTTACTTGCTAACAAAAATGTGATATTTGTTCATTTCATTGAAAATCAACCAGCCAAGCAAGCGTCTACCCACACTCATATAAATACACAAAGGTGCCATAAGCAAGCGACTGACCGGTAAGAAGTTGCATACACCAGCGGGCGAGCGGGTGGTTGGTGTGCGTCGGTTACATTTCATTGTCACAACAATAGACATTCAATTACCGGCTCACACCCCGCTGCCCACCATGTAAGTATATATAATAATCAGTGTTATAACAGCAGTAGTAGCAGCAGCTGCACACTTCAGCTGATTCCCTGACAACAACAATAAGAACAACTCTTGCCTCAATAAATAGCAGCACCCACACTCAGCTCAAATAAGTATACTCGTAAGTGTGTTCCTGTGTGTGTGTGTCTGTAAATACAATCAAAATCAGTCTTTCATTGAAAAGAATGTCATCAAAGCCTTCCTTTTATATGTGTGCCATTGCCACCCAGTCCATTATCAGCTGCTTACAATGGCTACATGGCTCACTGGTTAAGCTGGTTTTCGTATGTACGTTGAATGTGCTCTTAATGCTGCCATTTGTCCGTGCCACACGCGTGTCTATTGCGTGTGTATTGCTTGTGTATGATTTTGTTGTTAGCTTTTAGGCGCTTTTGATAAATACAATATATGGTACGTGTAGACTCATAGACAGGGGCTTGACAATACATATGAAGTGTATAGAAAACGAATAGAATGTGAGTGTGTGTTGTTGTTGAAGGACAAGCTAAGTTCCTTGGCCTTCGTTGAAGATACTTGCAATGTCTTCCTCTCACTCTCTCTTTTTTTTTTGTCTCCTTAGCTTCTTTACTTAGTTTGAGACAGTAAAACTTCAATTAGTTTGTATTTATTTTATATTATTTGTCATTTCTAAGCTTTAATCTTCAATTTCCTTGGAGCTTTTGCCGAAAGCTCTTAAGCATTTCTTCATTAATTAATCATTTTTAAAACTTTGTGAGTAGAAGTTCTTTACAAGTGTTTTACTATATTTTCTATATTTTTAATCTAAACGATCTCATCCTGTTCTCTACTAAAACTATATAAGTTACTTCTACGGAAGCTTTGCTATTTTCGAGCTTTTAATCAACAGTTACTTCCTATTTTCTTCCACCGACTACTGCGACTATTTATTTTCTTACTCTGCTGTCTATAAATATCTCTTCTTCATCCTATAACTACATTCCTGTTCCTTGCATTGCCCTCTCCTCATATTGTCCACCTCCCAGCCAAGTCACGTACACATAATTGCCCGTTCGTTGACCAGTTGTGCCCCACACACATTAACGGCAATAATCATGCGAATATGACGCGTACATGTGACGGCATGTCTTCGTGCAACAGTACCGAGCGCTATCGTGTCATTCAGTTATTGAGACAACAGCTGCTGGACGCTCTCACTCCACACCCACTCCGAAGTAACTGTGCTTGCTTTTACTGCCTTCCTTTCTTTCTCTTCCACACATTATCCTCTCCGTGTCTTCGCCGATGCGCCGCTATTTATTTGTCACAAAGTGTTAATGCAACGCCTGCTTGATTCAGTTTACTTTGCTGCCCACACCACACCTTCCCACGATCCCACGTCTGTTAAGCTATAGCTTTTATCTCTCTGAGCTTTATAATGCTCACTTTCTTACTTTTTTTTGTCTTTCTTGTTGCCTTCTCACATGCGTACGCGTCTTTTTAGCGCCCTCAGGGGTATTGTCTAAGTAACATTTAATAATAAAGCACCATTGTAGTTGGCCATTTTCTATAGTCCTTGCTGTTATTTATACGCTTGTAATCGCATTTGTTGTTGTTTTTTTTTAAGACTGTGTCATTGCTGGCTGCTTGTCTGCCGGGCTATTAGTAGCTGCGTTGCCATTTAGTTAGTCAGTGTGGGGGTATCTTTAGGTCAGGCTGGCCGTGTAATGTTTGAGAATTAACAGGCTCAGCTGGGGTTGATAGTTTTTTTAGCAGCTTAGCTTATTTTAGCAAGGATTTATATCAAGCACATGTGAGGGAATCTCTCATCATGTCTCTCTTTTTGTCAAGCTTAAGGCATCTAAAATGTGAGCTAAGCTCTCTAGTGTAACTATTTTTTACTTGAAACTAAAACGCTCATTTGTCGTGGCAACCTTCTTACAAATATTGAAATAACTAGTACCGTTATTTCTATAAATTTACCATTACTTTGAATTAAGCTTAACAATCTTACCAACTAAAACCGCTTTTAAATCGCTATGCTTGTTTAGATAATTCAGCTTACCTGCAAAGAGAGAAGAGAAGACGAAAAACGTTTAATTTATATAAGCTCAAATCACTTATTTTATATTGTTATTAACCTAATCAAATTACTTAATCTATACACTTCAAAAATTAAAAGTCAATTTCTTGCTGATTTTAGTGCTAAGCAATTTAGTTTCAAGCTATTATTAAAACAATGCTATTTAGCTGCACTTTAACGTCTTAATCTGCGACGCGACGTAGTCAAATTAAGAAAATTTTATGTTTTTGCTACGAGGTATGCCAACATAAAATTATATTCAACGTTTAATTGTCACTAACTAAGCGCTTAAAGCAAATTTTAGCGCGCTTTTATATAATTTAAGTGGCATAAAGCTTTTATGGCTTTGTGAAAAAACGATGAAAATACTTAAAAGCTACTTGGCAGCTAGTTTTTTATGAGCGTAAGCACTTAGCAATAAATATTTATATGCATATTATAAGGTAGCTGGTAGTTTGTTGAATAAATATTGTCAGAAAATATTTGAAGTTAAAGCTGCTAAGATTTTAGAAGCTTAAAAGCTCCAAAAAGCTTTAAAAAGCTTTAAAAGTACAGAAGACTTTTGTTTGAAAGCTTTCACATCTCTTTGGATATAAAATTTTTTTAATCACGATGATAAGTCATTCGTTTATAGGCCAATGAAGCTTAAAAGCTACTTGGGAGCTAGTTTTTTATGGACGTAACCGGTTAGCAACAAATGGCAAGTTATTGTTTAAATAAATATTTTTAAAAGATTTGATATTTTTTTGAAGTTAAAGCTCCTAAGATTTCAGCAGCTTAAAAAGCTCTAAAAAGCTTTAAAGCCTCGGAAGACATTTTTGTGTTATCTTTCTTATCTGTTTTGATTTAAGTATTAATGTCTATCTGTGACTATAAATTAATCTTCTAAAGGTCAATGAGGCTTAAAGCTACTTGGAAAATAGTTTTTTCTGAAATTCATCTGTTAAAATATATTTAAAATTGAAGCTCCTAAGATTTCAGAAGCTAAAAAAGCTTTAAAGCTTGAGAAAACTTTTGTGTATGATCTCTGAAAGCTTTTTTGTGATCAACATATTCTTCTAACGGTCCATTAAGCTTGAATTATTTATCGCCAGCATTAAAATCGCTTTACTGCAACTCGTACTGCATTTTAACGATTGCGACGACGTCTTCCGAAGCGCGCATCAATTATTTATTCAGCGCATTTTTGGACAAGCAATTCTCAATAGCTTTATGCCGTAGTTAAACAGTTAAGCGCGCATTAAGTGAATGAGCAAAAGTTTAAAATAAACTATTAATCTTAGTTTATTGCAAATAAATATGCAATTGTGATGCTACAATAAAGATAAGTTACAAATATTTGAGTATAAATTGTAGAAAAAAATATAAAAAAAATCTAAAAAATCATCTCAAGGCAAATAGAATTCCGGTAATTGCAGATTTAAGCTGCAATGACAATGACTTTTAGCGCTACATTTGGCGAAAGTAAGCGCGGCGTCGTGGCGCTATTTGCTAGAAAATGTCATAAAATAGCATGGCGACTGCAGTATGAAATGCATTGGAGCGCCACAAAGGCGAAAGAGATAAATGTATGATTTAAATTGTAATGCCAATCATAAAGTAAGGCAATCGATGGCGGATGGAGACAAGCGTACTTTCATTGAAGAATCAAGGTTTTAACGTCACTGTGCCATTAGATAAACGAGGTTGTTAGAGAAATGTTATTAAAATCCAAATTACGAGAGATAATGATGGGAGAAAATAGTGCTGGAAAATCTACAAGAGCATAATGATCATAAAAAATGTCGAATCAAAGAGTTGAAGGAGAAAATAAGAAGGCTTGCAGTGCTTTAGGGTGTTTTTCAAAGTAGAACTGCTGACAAGCTGGTACCAAAGCATTGCATTTGGCATAAATCTATTTGAAAAGTGAAGATAATAAAAATAAGAAATCATAATTTCTGCACAAGTTTTCATTTTCACACACTTGACTGCTCGCTTCACCACTCACCCCAGCAAATCTACTTGCTGTCTTGATAGTTGCGACAGTTATGCAAACAATTGTTGAAAATATGACGCCGCCATCGCCTCTGATAAACATTTGTTTTATGCCATTTGGCAATCGAATGCTTGCTGCGCCAGCGAACACTTGGCAGCAATTTGTAGCGTTTTTTCAATTTTCTTTTTTTGCTCTTTGCTGCCAAAGTTGTGGCAAGTGTTAGTTTTGCAATATTGTTTTACCGTTATGTTGAGTGTATTCATTTCCACTTCACTTGCCGGTTAGCACAAATTTGGGGCGCATTTGCTCAGTGCAAAGTTTTCGAGTTCTACATTTCTTCACTTATTATTATTATTGCTGGTATTTTTGGCATATTTCCTGAAAATCGCAAATCTTTGGCGCAGCGACAATGAGACACAAAACGTGAATTGTGCGGCAGTTCAAGTTGGCAAAGTGAAGAGTAGTAGTAAGTAGATATTTTATATTAAAAAATGGCAAGAGAGTGTAAAAGCTGTAAGGACTTATGCTTTGAAAGTAGAAAGAAGAAGAATGAAATGGCATGACAAATACTTAATAGTGTTATAATATGTAATTGCGCCTGAATGTAGGCAACATTATACTTATAAGTTGGAAATAAACTAAAACGTTGCCTACCTTTAGGCGCAATTTGCTTTAATTCTACTCTAGAACCTTTAACTGATACATAATGCATTTCAGATTTGTAGATGATTGTCGAAAACTCTCGAAAGGTCAACTCAAATCTTCAATTACGAGTAGTTAGCATATCTAAAAGCTCTAATAGGTCCACTTACAAGCATATATCACTCGTACAGCCCATTAAACCTCCTCAAAATGTTCATAACATAAACTCTAACTAACTGTATACTCTCTGGTTAACTCTCAAATGTACTCGCTCAGCTGCTGCCATATGCTTCTAATTACATTTTCGTAGTTCATTCAACGTTTGACTGCAAAGCTCTTAAAGCCATTGAAGTGCACTCTCGAACTCATATTATGCGCACATTAATATCTTTTTGATATCTGCTATATATCTATATCTGCTGCGTTTAAATGTATGCTACACTAAATGTGATCATCATCATTAACAACAACAGTCGCATTGAATGCAAATCCTACAACAACAACACTTCACGCGCATACAAATTTCAGCAATAATTCTACAGTTCTCCAGTAAGCTTCCTATAAGAGTATTGACTGTTGTATACTTTATATTTGTATACTGTATAACTGTATTTCTTTGTGTGTGTTGTGTAACCCACTTTGGCGTGCATAATCCGCATACGATTTTCCGATACGCCCCTCTCATAATAAGTACACATGCATGCATACACACACACCGTTATTTATACCGTTACGTGTATTTGAGTGTCTGCTCTTCTGTTGCTTTCTGCATTTGCCGTTGCATATTTTTACGCTCATCAACTGTTTGCAAAATTTATAAAATTTTCTACAAAATTCATCGAACAATTTTTCACTGCATTGCGCGAGTGCACTCGAGCTTTTGTCGGATCATCCGGTGCGCTGCACACCCAGTCACCGACCGCCCCGCGTTGCTTTTTGCGCGCATTTCTCGTCGGCAACAATGCGCATTTGCATTTTCCGCTGCTCGTTGCCCTGTCAATTCCCCACACACTGATAGTTTTTGGCGCTCGTATGCTATTGAGAGTGTTTGGGTGTGTGTATCATAGAGCTTTGGCGCTTTGGCGTTAGTGTTAGTGCAGTTTGCATTTGCTTATATGTGTGTGTGTGTGTGTGTGTGTTTTGTGCCATATTTGCTGCATCATCTATCAATTTTTATTATACACCAGAGTGTATCAATAACGGCGCACAATTTTAGAGTAAATTTTTTGTAGCACATACAACGCACAACAAAAGCAACAACAAGAACAGCAGCAAAGATGTGTATAAAAAATGCTAAATAAATAAAATGGCGAAACAAGTGTATTTTAGAAATATTTGTGAAGTGGGCGTTTGCGAATGTTTATATGTATGTGAATATAAATATATATCTAAATTGAAAAATATATATGTCTATATGTCTGTGAGTGCTTATAATCCCACTGCTTTAGCTCTTCGCCCTTTTCACTGCATTTTTTTGTACTTTCTACAAACGATTTTTGTTTTTGTTTTTATTGTTGTTATTGTTATTATTACTGTTGTTGCTCTTATTATTGTTGTTGCTATTATTATTGTTGTTGCTATTATTATTGTTGTTGCTATTATTATTGTTGTTGTTTTGTTGTTATTGTTTTGCTCTCTCTCTCTCTCTCTTTGGTATTAGCATATTTACAATTCGCATATCGTTTTTGCATAGTTTTTTTAGCAATAGCAACATGATGCATAGTCAGCAAACAGCTGGCAGAGTTGCCACATATACACACACGTGGCTCACACACACAATCAAGGCAACCCTGTGACACACACATATGAAAATTATAGAATTTATGCTAAATAAAGACATGCACGACAATTTTTGTTGTTGTAATATTTATACCCTGAACAGGGTATATTAAGTTTGTCACGAAGTTTGTAACACCCAGAAGGAAGCGTCGCAGGCCCTATAAAGTATATATATAAATGATCATTATGTTGAACTGAGTCGATTTAGCCATGTCCGTCTGTCCGTCTGTCTGTCTGTATACGAACTAGTCCTTCAGTTTTTCAGATATCGTTTTGAAATTTTGCAGATGTTATTTTCTCTTCAAGAAGCTGCTCATTTGTCGGAACTGCCGATATCGGACCACTATAGCATATAGCTGCCATACAAACTGAACGATCGGAATCAAGGGCTTGTATGGAAAACTTCCGCATTTTACTACATATCTTCACGAAATTTGGTGTGAGTTATTGCAGTTAAAAATAATTTAATTTCCGAAAAAATTGTTCAGATCGGTTCACTATAGTATAT
This sequence comes from Zeugodacus cucurbitae, assembly GCF_028554725.1. Classification (NCBI taxonomy): domain Eukaryota; kingdom Metazoa; phylum Arthropoda; class Insecta; order Diptera; family Tephritidae; genus Zeugodacus; species Zeugodacus cucurbitae. The sequence continues at coordinate 3,204,373 of NC_071669.1, forward strand.
AGCTGCCATACAAACCGAACGATCGGAATCAAGGGCTTGTATGGAAAACTTCCGCATTTTAATACATATCTTCACGAAATTTGGTGTGAGTTATTGTTCATAGAAATAATTTTATCTCCGAAAAAATTGTTCAGATCGGTTCACTATAGCATATAGCTGCCATACAAACTGAACGATCGGAATCAAGGGCTTGTATGGAAAACTTCCGCATTTTACTACATATCTTCACGAAATTTGGTGTGAGTTATTGCAGATAGAAATAATTTAATCTCCGAAAAAATTGATCAGATCGGTTCACTATAGCATATAGCTGTCATACAAACCGAACGATCGGAATCAAGGGCTTGTATGGAAAACTTCCGCATTTTAATACATATCTACACGATATTTGACATGGATTACTGCTTAAGGTAATAATATAATCTCCAAAGAAATTGTTCAGATCGGTTAACTATATAACCTTAATGTTTCTAGCAAACAACCCGGCTAAAAAGAATTAGTAAAATGTTTACTTTTTTTACGTACTTTTTCTAACGTCTTTAGATTTGCTTAAACACATAAATACTAAATGAAATGCACCTGTGAAGGGTATATTAGCTACGGTACAGCCGAAGTTAACGTTTTTACATTTGTTATTGTTGTATTTTTCTCAAAATTTTTTGTTGTTAAATTTTATTTAACATTTGTTGTTGTTGCATTAAATACATATGTACGTATTTGCTTTAAATTCCAGCACACATACACATTGCTGCCACCAGCTGTCGCCAAAACTTATTTACAAACAAACAATAACAACAATTTCACTTGCTCAATATGTATAGCTTGTTTGTTGTTGTTTTCGACTAACTTGAATTATTGGCAATTTTACAGCGCATACATTCATATATTTATGTTTGTATGTGTGTATTCACAAGTATCGCTTGAAAAAAAAAGTTGCTTGCAAAGTCTCGTTGCAAGGACTTGTTGTTATTGTTATTGTCCGTTTATTCGTATGCATAAAGTCAATAGTCCGTAAAATGTCATAACGCAAATATTTATATATATTTACATACAAGCATCATAATATATCACCTATATGCAATTGGTGAGCATAAAAGTTTATTTAGCGCGAACAAATGTTGTGATTTATCGATGGAGCAAGCAAAAGTCTAAGTGGACGTATGAAATGCAATTTGTTGTATTTTTTGTTGTAATTTTTATTTGAAAAAAAAAAAAATGTTGTATATAGTATAAACATATATACTTCACTTTATCACGACCACAGCGTGGTTCAATGATGACTCGATAGTGTGGGGGATCTCAGTCCCAGTCGTATCATAATGGGTCTCTCAAAGTCCTAGTTGCATGGTTTGACAGCCACTTAACCTAACCTAAATATATGCCCATAGTTTCTAGCTGGAATATAGGCTCTATATAGTATACTGATGCATATTATGTAAGGCGTCTAGCAAACAGTTACATAATGTGAAGAGATTGTCAGGTTGTGGACATGAAATTACACGGAAGCGATGCTTTTTGTTGTCAAAAATGAGAATTTGAGTGTTTTTGAGTATAAATTTTTCAGCGTTGCCACCTTGTGATGTTGTCTGAATTAAAAAAAAAAAATTTCAATGATTCCTTCTCTTAAACGCTACTTTGGCTTTTATACCTTTATTTCTCTTGAATATTAAACCGTTGAGTGACCTTATAGAACCACTCACAGACATTCAAATATCAAATTGCTTAAAAAATACACTGAAAACAAAGAAAAAAACTTGTTTTCGCACGCATAATATATCTACCGGAGATCCATCAAAATTTTATAACCATAAATCCCGGCGTACAATGGCAAATAAAATCACAAAAACAACAGCAACAACAACAATGCGCCATAAACATGCAATAACATCGATCAAATGTCAAAGTGACAATTGTGGCAACAGCAAATCTGCTATAAGTTTACAGTAGAGCAAGCAAGTTGCAAGCATATAGAATCAAGAATCAAGAAAGCTTGAAGCGCTACAAAATGCTCACACGCTTCAGTCATGCGAGTTTGAGTGACGCACAAAAGAAATGATAAGCAGTAGATGAAGTGAAAAAAAGAATCAATAGCCACTACAACAACAAACAACGGCAACTGAAGAAGCTGCTGTCAGTTGAAGTTTTAAAAATTTGAAGTTACTTGCAACAACAACAACAATAGAGTAAGTGCTGTCAAATTTCGTAAATGACAATTAATTGCTGACCATTATGATGATGGACGGGCAGACAAAGCGGGCATTTTGGGTAAGAAAGAAAGTGAGACAAAGCATGGAATTATAAATGTTGGGGAAAGAATATTCGAGGAAAAAAGTTGTGAGGCGAAAAATAATGAACCGAAATTTATAGGCGGGTAGGCTAAACTCGCTTATGTTTCTTGTTTGTTGTTGGTTTTTTTTTTACATTTCGGCTTTTTAGTGGGTGAGTGCGTGACTCTACGGAAAGTTTGTAGGAGATTTTGTTAACAACTTGTAGTTTTGTAATTTACATGTGGAAACATAGATGAGTGGGTATTCATGGAGGCGGCTGTAGAAGCATAAAACAGTGTAACTGTTGAACTACATAACTTAAGGTGGTGTTCACACGTTGGATAATGTTTTCGAGACCATTATTTAAAAAGTTTATGTTACTATACTCACTATCTTTCTTATTATTTCTTGTAAAGAACGACGAATTGTCACGCCCTTCTAATGAAAATACGAACATTTACTGATTGAAGTGTGAACCCAGCATTATATTGAGTACTATTATGCTTCACGTTACCTCTGTGATGCCATTTTTTATATTCACCCAAGCATTTGCCGGCATTCAAGCCATGCAAACGCTGCCACGGTCATATAAAATAGCGGTACATGAAAAGGGCTGTTAGTTAAAAGAAAAAAAAATTAAAAGAAAAAAGGAAAATATAAAAACTGAAAAATAACTTCTAGCTGTTAAAGTAATGGCTAAAACTTGCTACTACCGTTAACGCTTCATTAAATTTTACTGTGAAACACGTTAGCCGAATTACGTTGAAAGAAAATTGAAAAAATCACAAAGCAACAAAAGCAAAAGAAAATTAAATGAAATTGCGTGCTAAGACAATGGCACAAAAGCACTGAGACAAGTAAAATGTTGAGGCTATCAACTATTAGTGTTGTGCAAAGCGGAAAATTTATTAAAAAGAAGTAATAAAAAAATTTTGGTTCATAAATTTTGAGAGGAAATTACAAAGAAAATTATTAAAAATTGGAAAAAATCACTAAAAAAATGTGGGAGGAGTTCTTGAGGAAAATGAGCGATTTGAAAAGGTGGGAACAGATTTGTAAGAATGGGAACAGTATATAGTTGCTTTTAAATTTCAATGAAAATCAGAAAAAATAAGTAAAAAGTCGGGGGAGGAGTTTTTGAGGAAAGGGAACGATTTGATAAGGTGGGTACAGATTTGTAATGCTGGGAACAGTTTCGAAAAATACAAAATTGTTATATATTTTCAATGCTCAGTCAGTTGGAATGCAAAATAACAGAAAATTCGAATAAATTGCATGTATTTTAAAGTGGGAACAGTTTTTTTTTCTTCAACATTTTTCAAACTTGTGTAGAAAAAACTTGTTTAAGTCTATAATATAATATGATAAGACATACATATTTGAAAATACCAGTGGTACTTGATGCGCGCCTCAGCGGTTCACTATATACTTGGCTTTCAACGGAAGTGATATAAATTTAACATTTTTTCAACGAAATTAATCATAAATTTATAAAGTCACTACTTAATTTTCCAAACGGCAAGCAGCAAATCACCGCTGCCACTTATAAAATGTATGAAAAAACTCATATGCGCTTCAAATTACCAGCATAAATAACACAAGTAATGCCATTTTTACACGCCACTCAGCGCCTAGGCGGCTAACGATCTACCGGCGGGCAATGCAGTCAACACAACACAGGTGGCGGCCGCAGCGCAGTGGCATGTAAGCACTCACTGCTGCATGGGTGTAAGTCAACGCAGCAGCCAGTAGTCAACAATCAACACTTGCTGCTTGTGTAGTATAGCGCTGCCTTCGGGAAGCTTATGTAATAGTTAGCTATCGAATTGCCCAACTGCACGCGCGCACCTCATGTTGTTGGCTGCCGGTTGCAGTGGCGCTCAAAGTCACGCTTAAATAAGCGGCAACGCGCAACAAATGGCAACAAATGCGCGCGACTCTATTACATGTGGGCATTAAGCGTGAAACTGCTACTTAAAAATATATATTTTTATACTTAAATATGTGTATTGCAACAACAACATAAGCGCGCTGTTGTTGTTGTGGTGTGAGCAGGCGCGCAATTTTAAAGCGCCCGCTTCAATGCCGTTTAATGAGCATTAAGGAAATTATATTTATTGTGTTGACATTGGCGGCGGTGGTGATGCTGATGGTGATGGTGGCGACAGCGACAGTAAGCGCAAGTGGTGTTAATTTCAATCGTTAACTGTGTGCGCGCCCGCTTATTTCGTAGAGTTTTCTAGGCTTTTTCGCGTCTTAAAGCCGTAATGAAAAGGCATTTAGTGGCAATTTATTATGTTGCAACATCTCGTGTGTGTCTGTGCTTGTGCGCGCTTGTCTATCGTGTGTTATAGGCTGTTATAGTCTGCAAAAATTCGCCTTAAGCACTGGCGCAGCAGCTCAGCCACTTAAATAGTACAAATGTGTGGGCTGCTACTAGTCTGCCATGCCAGCAGGCAGCTAAGCTATGCTCTGCCATGTAGTTATTGCACTCGTAAATCTCGATCAAGTTGACATTACCGTTTTTTAACTGAATTTAATTACTTGGCGAAATTTTTAGCGCGCACCCGCTTCACTAGCTACTAGTACTACATATTGTTGTTGTTGTTATCTGGGCGCTTAACGTTGGTATGTTTAAGTAGCAAGACGTGCGCCGTCTATACCGTTAAGTGTTACGGTTTCGGTTGATGGTAATTTAGTGCAGGGATTTGGGGTCGACGACTTAAAATTAATTTCAGCTAAGCTAGTTGTTAAGCGGAGAATTTATTACGGTAAGCTTTAAAATTAAAAAAAAAAATTGAATAACGTTTGTGAGTGTGTCTTAGTTGCAATAGAAGTGCTTTTAATGTGTAGAATTTTGTGTAATTTGATGGTGATTACTATAAAGTAAAGTACTAAGTTAATTTTTTTTGCGGGAAAACATAAATTATTTTTATTCTTCGTTAGTAAAAATAATTTTTTTCCCCTTCTCCACCTGTTTTTCTTATCGCCAGAAATCTCAAAGCATAATATTTTAAGCAGTCTTAAGTAACTAGAATATTTTTATTACATATTTTCGGCTTCTAGAAGAGCTTTTTAAGCGAGTTCAGGTAGCTAAAGTATTTTTAGAATATTTTATTTTTTCATATTTTTCGGGTACTAGAAGAGCTTTTTAAGCGAGTTCAGGTAGCTAAAGCACTTTTAGAATTTTTTTTTTCATATTTTTCGGGTACTAGAAGAGCTTTTTAAGCGAGTTTAGGTAGCTAAAGTATTTTTAGATTTTTTTTTTTCATATTTTTTGCTTACTAGAATAAATTTTCTAACTAAATACCAGTTTTGTAGATCAAAAAAGCTTTAAATTTGCCACTGAAGTTGAGTAAAAAAAATAATAATTCATTTTGAGCCACGTTTTCTATAATTTTTTGCCATTTTTTCGCTAATTTAAAGCTCTCATTACAATATTTATGCATTTTTCAAAATTTCATGAAATCAACTTATGCACTTTTTGCCAGAAACACCTCAAAAATAACTATAAATCAGCAAAATTACAGATCTTTTATTTACTGTGCATCTTCTAAGCCTCAACAGCGATAACTTAATCGTGTAGCATTTCCACGAAAACCCCCTACAACATAATTGCCCATAAAATTGAGCAGTTAAATCTACCTTCCATACAATTATTGCTCAAATCGCGTTGATATTTCACTTACACACAACAACTTTCTATGCTTTAATGCGTATATATAGCATATAAAACACACTTTTTTGCTGCGTCCGATATTGATCGGCCCCGAAAATGGAGTTTCTTTTGCTTTTGTCGAAGCGAACAGCGCTGAAAACCACACGGAAATGACGCGTTTGCTGTTGCCACAGGCCACAACGACAAACAATTACGGCAACCACAGACATTTTTCAAATATTATTTTACAATACAACAACAACTACAATGACAACAAAAACAAAGTACAACAACAACCAAGCGCGTGCAGACAACCAAACTTATCAGCAGCGATCTCCAGCTACACACCCAGCGCGTTGCTGTGAGTGCGGAGGAAGTCAAGTAGGCAAGCCAAAGCGCAATTGTAAGGAAACAACAACACCGAAAAGCAGTCGAAGGAAATACTATACAATGCCAGTTCGTAAAAGCAGTGTACAGTTTAACTGTCTCGAAAACTTGGCCTTTTGGCGTTTCGTTTGAGCGCCCGTCGTCTTCATTTCGTCGGTTTGGAGCGCTGTGCAACCACTACAGTGGTATATCAAATTCGCTGCTGCACAATGACATAGCAGCCAACAACTGCTGATTCTATTACAACAACAACTGTGCAACAACACTTTTTCCTTCGGTGTTCTTACATTTATTCTTTTTCATTTTGTGGTCACTTTGCTGACCGTTGCTGCACAGCGTTGACTTGAGTGGCAGCGCTGCAGACGAGTGTGGGTTCACGCGGTGTACAATATCAAGGCGTCGTGTTGCATTCAGCGGCCTAAAGTGTGTGTTTGACGCGTGCGCGCACACGAATATGTAGTTGTTGTTGTTATTTTTTTTTTTATTTTATTTACCTTACATTGCGCATTCATCGTGTAAATTGCATTTGGCATTGCGTTTAAAAAGCGTGAGATAGTAATTTAGAAATCTTAAAATAGCCACAGGCCACAGGAAGGTGATGAGCAGTCCACAGTGTGTGCGTGTCCAGCGCATTACAGCAGCTAAAATTACAGTTGCTGGTGTGGAAAGCAGAATTCTTTATTGCATTAGAAGAGCTGTAGACGCGTGTGTTATAAGACATTGGGTGTTATGTGTTGAGGTAAGCGGAGTTTAGCAGAGTAATGAGCTCATATGGCTTGAAATTTGTTTGGAAATTTGGTAGAAGGTAGTATAACGGTACTCGGCACTTAAAAAAAAAAAATATTAGAATTTGCTATGAAATCACTTTTATAACACCAACGCTTTTTTTATATGCTTCAAAGTTGTTTTAATTTTGAGATTTCGTTCAAAGGCTAAAATAGCTTATAATTCTCAATTGGTTTATAAAAAATATTTTATAAGTAATATGATATTTTATAAGCTGACATATTAGAGAGCTTGTTTAAAGCACTTTTCTAAAAAAAAAATTCAAATATTTAGTTTACAGTACTGTGCAAAATTTTGGCATACCAAAATTTTTTTTGCCAAATTCGATATAGTTTAATTATTTATCTTTTATTTAGCAGTTTTAATTTTAAAAATACTTGTTGTAATTTGTTTTCACATAAAACTATTCAGGCATAACTTTATGCTCATCACACAAAATACTTTACAACTGCGCTGCTTTAATTATATACGAACTATTTTTAAAACTATTCATTGAAAATCACAAATACATTTTTTCCAGCTCTCGCACATTTCCATTGTTATTTTAGCAACAATAGAAATCATTTTAATCACATCAACAATTTGTGTTGTTGCAACAAATTTGAATGCGCGCATTTCGATTAATTAAAATCTGTTGCTTCATTTCACTTTTCATAAGCCAATTAAATTTCGCTTTTAACACAATTTATATTTTCAATTTCCACGTCGACAAAAAAAAACTTTGCCCGGCAACCCTTTTCAATTAACAGCCAAACACACACACACAAAACAGCGCCATATTAATATGCGGAGTGTGGAAAACTGCAAAAAAATTGCAAATAATCAACAGCGTGTTGCATAAATTTTGGCGCTACAGCGTAATCAAAACTGCATTTTCACTCGCAGTACGCGCGCTGCTAACTTGAGCGCCATCGAGACCGCCAAAAATTAATTAAAACGCTGCATAATTTTTCTGAGCGCCAGCAGACGACGACAGCGTTGCCATATTTGCATATAAAAAAAAAAAAAAATTAAATGCAAACTTTTTGCGGCACTTGTGTATTGAACTATTACGTAAGCTAAAAAAAAAAGCAAAAACAACAAAAAAAAAATTATTAAATAATACAGCTACACAGCTGCTTTGTGGTCTGGGCTAGCACAAGCTACAATCCAGCGCAGCAACAACAACAACTGCAGTTGTTGGCAAAACGCTCCCCAGCTGTTGGCTGCTGCCTGCTGCATGCTGCTGCTGACCTCACTTAAAACATAAGTCAGAAATAATTTTGCGGTGCAGCAAAGTTTAACCAACGCCAGTTGGTCACACACATACAGACACATACAGACACAAACTTTTTGTATCATTTGCATTTCAGTCTATCCGCTATCAACTTAAAATATTTTTGCAGTCAGCGTAATCCAACATTTTCCAGTCACTATTATGTATGAATTATGTGTGTTGTTGTTGTAAAGTGAGTGAGTAGTTGGTTTCAGAGTAAAATATGTAGCAGGTGGTGCTGGAGTTTGTGGGAGAGTTAAATGTTTGTCTGCAGTTAGAGACAGTGGCAATGTCAGACGACAAGGACAAGCGGAAACGGATGTGCATGTGATATATATACATATAATCATATGTGGCTGTCTCTATATATAACAGAGTGACAGAGAGTTGCAATTGTGTTGGTTCTTCTGGTTCCAACACACACATAGGTCACTGTAGCGCAGTTTGCGACTGCTGTTGAGGCAAATTACTTGTAGAGTGGGTAGTGGAGAGGATTAATAAGAGTACAAAAAAGTAGTTGAGGACAATTTGAATGAGTAAATTTATTTTTGAAATAATTTTGAAAAGTAAATATGCATTTTGAGGTTAGAAAATATGATTTTTTTTTATATTAATTTTATTATATATTTTTTTATATTAAGATTTTATTTATATTAAGATTTCCATAATTTAAGAATATCCGTCGTATTTTTCAACAAATTATGGTTCTATTCGAAAAATTCCGGAGAAATTATACATCAAAAATTGAGTTATCAAAAAATATACCGTTAGCGACACAAGCTTCAAAGCAACACTGTAATAAAATCAGCTGTTAGCCGAAGTAGTAGTCAAAAGTACTGTAAAAACGAACGCGTATGCTATGCCGAGGTCTCTTGCCTACTCAAGGCTTACTTAGTTGAAATCAAAGTGGGGTCTAAAGGTTCTCAAGTGTCATACATAAGTTAAATAAAGTATATGGCAACTCCATTCGTACATATAACTCACACATACACCCTTAAAATAATATAATTTTCTTCTCTCATTTATTTTCCAACTCATTGTTTACACAGTTGCTGTTATTTATGCGCTTTCAAAGACTTCTTTAAGAGAAGTTGCATGCTTTTTCAATGCATTCAAATTGTTTTTACAAGCCCCATCGCTTCCTTTCAGAATGAATGCAGTTTGTCAATCAAAATGAAAGTGTCTGTCAGAGATTTTTCACTCACTTTCAGCTTTAAGCTTAAAATAATAGCAATAAATATGTATGCAGGCGCAATAATAATAAAATCTTGGAATTTGTGGCATGACAAGCAAACTTGAAATGAAGACAAGAAATTGAAAGTTGAATATAAAAACAAAAATTTCTAAATTTTAAGCTGAATGTTGTGTGTGGCATAAATTTGTTGGCCAAAGTTGTTGTTTGAGAATATTAATTAACAATAATTTTATGCAACTTTGTTGTATATATAATACATATATTTGCTTGCGGCACATATTTCCACATTCACAGCATATTTCTCTGTCTTTAATATATTAGTTCGATACAACTAATTATTAATATTTTTGTTTTTAATTTTTATTTTATTTCTACATATTTCTCTGTCTTTAATATATTAGTTCGATACAACTAATTATTAATATTTTTGTTTTTAATTTTTATTTTATTTAAATTTTTTTTTAATATTTTTATTTTTAGTTTTTTTTTATTTAATTTTATTTTAATTTATTTTTTTTTTTAATTTTATTTATATTTTTTTAATTTAATATTTTTTTTAAATATTTTTATTTTTGGTTTTTTGATTTAATTTTTAATTTTTTTTAATTTTATTTTTTTTTAATTTTTTTTTATTTAATTTAAAACTTTTTTTAAATATTTTTATTTTTGGTTTTTTTTTTAATTTTATTTTTACTTATTTTTTAATATATTTTTAAAATATTTTTTTTTTTAATTTTCTTTCTAATTTTTTTAATTTTATTTTAGTTTTTTTGTAATGTTTTTTAATTTTTATTCATTTTTTTTCATTAAAGAATTTTTCTTTTATTATTTCTTTCCCTACAATCTCTGACACATGACAAGCCATTGCTGTTGCAGTGACATTAGCAAGCACCGGGAGACATTAAGAGGCAAAACAAATAGCAGCCAAAGATCACAAGCATAAGCATAGTACTCTTATACACAAAAAAATGTCAGCTTATAGCGCATTCACAACGCCTGTAGCATTGTTGTTGCTGCCGCATTTGGTGGAAAATTAATTGTGGTTTTTATTGTGTGACATATTGAAATATCTCCACAGGCAAGCAAGTTTTTCTTTTATATTTTTATTTCGAAAATGCATTTAAAGTAGTCAGTTGTGCAGCAGAAACATTCATACGATGAATACAAATGCAAGTGATCAATTGCTTTCCATCTGCTTTAAGGAATGTAGGGCGTGCTGAGGTAAGATTTTTAGTAAAAAATAGTGGGGCGCAATAGCAACACTGTGTCAGCTACTGAGGCGATGCTTACTCCCTCCCTCTTCACTTTCTATTAAATAGTCGCTCTCTCTCTACCTTCTGTTATACACTCACATCATCTTTGTTTTGAAAGCCCGCTAGTATATTTTATCCCTCCTGCCACCAATTCCTCCTTTACAGCTACCCACCCACCCTCACTAATAGATTTTAGCTTTTATTTTTACAGTTGTCAACACAACACAACAAATGACAACAAACAGCCCAAATGGAAGTCATCGAATTGACACATAAAATGACTTTATTGACTTTACGTGCCTCAGCTCCCCACCGCACTTCAAGCGTACATAAAATGTATTCAATGCAATGCTGAATGGTGGGCAATAGCACTCAGCTTTTTCATGTCAGGCGACACATTAATACAATTTGACAATTAAAAGGAATTTGTTAATTAGCTGTTTAAGTCAATTACGCGCCTGTTTTGTTGGCGTTGCGACAGTCGATAACTTTGCCGAGGCGTAATATTTTAGGATTTGACAGATTGCATAATATATTTTAGAGGGGAGGTGGGAATCAGAGAGCGAAAAAAAATTTTAAATTTCTTATTATAATTTTTGGCGCATTTTTTAGCATTTTTTTATAAAAATAAAATTTATAAATAACTTTTTCATAATTTCTTTTTTTTAAATTTAATAAAAAAAATTTAATAAAAAAAATTTTATAAAAAAAAATTTAATAAAAAAAATTTTATAAAAAAAAAATTTATAAAAAAATTTTTATAAAGAAAAAATTTTTTTTCCTAATTTGGTATTAGTTTCAATAAATTCAAATATAAAAAATATTTTTTTTTATAAAATTTTTTCGCCTTCTCCACCATTTATTTTTAACAAAAACTATTTTTATCTCTCTTATATATCTCTCTCATGCCCCTCAATTGCACAAACAAAAACCCTTTCCACAGTGTTGTTCGCATTCCGCCAACTCTCATTGCTTATCGCACAAACTGTCAAAGTGTGTCGCCTGTCAGCCAACGCGCCACCAGAGTTGGCATGAACTTTAACGCTTTAACTTTTCCGTATGACTATCTCGTTCTAACGCGCCATAACTTTATATGGAATTTGGACACTCTTTTATTTTGGCCATGATAGAGAAATGTTTTTGCATACTTTTCAGCGCTGACCGTATGACAAAAACTCATTCCACGCTTTAAAGTTTGTCATTTGGTTTGGAAAATCAAAAAAAAAAAAAATAGAAAAGAGAAGAAACTTTTTTATTTTCGTGCACTATATTTTTGGTATGACAATTTTTGCAAATGTCAAAGTGACAACAATACTTTAATCTGCAACAAATTAACGGTATTAAAAAGTTTGCACTTTCGGGTTAGTGTGGACAGTCACAGCTATGATATATATACATAGTATAGTTTTAGTAGTGTGTGAATATGAGAATTGATTATATGGTTTTGGGTTGGAATTTTTGGGTGCTTTCACTCAAAAAGTTTATGAGCTTTTGTTGGGATTTTATTTGTAGTTCCAGTAATTTTGGAAACTTTCACTCAAAAAGCTCAAGTTGGTTAAGGGAGGTATTCTATTTACTGTTCTACCAAGCTTTCGATTTCATTACTGAAATTATTCGATCTTTTTCTTTGAATTCAAATAAATTTTTAATTCTCTTACTCTCAGTTAGCACTCTCATTCATCTTATATAACTCTCTCTCACTCTCTTTCTCTCTCACTATCACTGCTGCTCTCTTTTCTAACGTGTCACTCTTCATTTTTATCAAAAAAACTAGCTTACGATCTCCGTTATTTTTTTAGAAATACCTCTGCTGATTGGAAAAAAAAAGTTCTAAATTTTCCATCCAAAAGCTCTGCCCCTTGCATTTCATTCTCTCTTTTTGTAATTGACATGCAGGGTTGCATGCTTCGGTTTGCCACAACTTTTTTCCAGCTCATCCCTGACTATTTCATGCATTTTTTTCGTTTATTTGCTAGTTTTAATTTTCTCTGTGTCCACTACTTTTCGCAGCTTTAACACATATTTCACTTAACTGTGCGGCATTAAAAGTTCAGTTCAAACCAAAACATTAATCACTTTACAACAGACACACACACACACACATGGAAGCCAATAGCTCGGCTTTCGGGTCTTTGCTGGAGACATACTAGATCTTTTTTTGCTCGACAGTTAGCCTTGAGTGCTTGTCCAAAGTTCGAATTTGCTATTTCGGCCATTTTAGTTGCCCTGCAATTTTTTCTATTGTTGTTGCTATTATTGCAAGTTGCTGGCAGTGGCTTAAATTTTGTTTTCGTTGTGCTTTTTTTGTTGTATTTTCAAAAGATACTGCATTGTGTTGTGCATGGCGTGCGTTTGATAGTGTTGTGTGGATTTTGTGGAACTTTGATTTTAACTTAATTTGCATAAACCGAAATTAGTTTGGAGATTTGCTGAAATTTTTACAGGCATTGTTCATTAGTCGAGCTGGGAATGGCATTTCGGAGCGGTAAATAGTCGGTAGTAGAAGCTTAAAGCTTTACAAGGAGTGTGCTGTACAAAAGCTCGATATACCAAAGCACATCAAGCCTAAATGTAGGCAACGAAATAGAAAATTTTTTCGATTCGACTCAAAATTTTCCATAGATCGAGCTGTCTCAAGATTTATTTATAATTTAAGACTCTTCCACAATTAAATATAACTTTATTAGCTAGTTGATAATAGAAGCTTAGTACTGTACAAAAGCTCGATATACCAATTGACGTCACGCCAAAATGTAGGCAACGAAATAGCAAATTATTTCGCTTAAACTCAAAATTTTCCATAGATCGAGCTGTCACAACATTACTTTTAAATTAAGACTCTTCTACAATTAAATATAACTTTATTAGCTAGTTCATAATAGAAGCTTAGTACTGTACAAAAGCTCGAAATAACGAAGCACGTCACGCCAAAATGTAGGCAACGAAATGGAAAATTATTTCAATTAAACTCAAAAATTTCCATAGATCGAGCTGTCTCAACATTTATTTATAATTTAAGACTCTTCCACAATTAAATATAACTTGATTAGCATGGAGAAAGCTTTGACTCTATATAAAAATCACTCGCCACATGCCACACGTGAGTCCGGCAACCATATTAGCTGTTAGCTGTCAGCGGCGACGAGTGACAGCTTGGCAAATGCCGGGCGACAGGCGTGAAAATGTCAATTAGCAAGCTTCGCATATGTAGACATATAATTTATTTATTACCGTTAAGCTTTTAAATATGGAAATGTTTATGCAAACACATATCCGTTTTACCTTTTTACTTAGCGCCGGAGAAAAATAAAATAACAGACCGCAATTAACTTTGACTGGTGCAATTTCCTCTAACCGTTATACAGCTGTCAATTTTAATTAGAAACAAAATAAAAGCACACAAAATGCAGTTAGAAAAAACTTATTTTTGCGCTTTTGTTTTGGCACTTCTCTTCTCGCAACCTTCTACGATCACACAACTTGCATGTGGCATGAGTTTGATTCAGGGTCCATTTATAGTGCTAAATTTATTAACTTCCTGTGCCAGTATTGGGCGGTTGGTAGTTTGAGCGGCGTTAAGCGTGCGGCCATCAACACCTTTCCGGCTATTCATAGACGCTGTAACGGTAAACTCATTTTTCGCGTGTTGCCACATGCTCGCTAATATTTGCTTAGAATTTTGCGTGTTCCATGATGAGTTCTCAAAAGTGGAATTTGTGGTGTTTTGGCGGCGGCGGCTTTTATATATGCCATGGTTACCGTTAAAATGAAATAACAAAAATAGCATTAGCAACAGTGTGCGCGGTTAGTGATGGTAGAGCGGTATTTGTAGGTGTGCTGGTAGGTGGCATTGGCAAACAAATCACTCATAATGACAGTTAATGAACGCACCTGCCTTAATGGCGTTTAAAAGCGTTTTAGTGGTGCGCAAAAAGTGTAGGAAATAAAGTGAAAAATTGCTGACAATGAAAAGTGGCTAACAAAAAACATGCAACAAATTGTGGCAACAATAAGTCAAAATAACTACTTTTAGTGGAGTTTAATTAATTTGGTTTGGAAGTAATTTATATTTGGAGGTGTAGTGGAAAAATGTGTCTATAGAATAGGAGAGAGCTTTTTAAAGCTTTTCAAAAATTATGCTTTAGCAAAAAAACAAATTTAATAAGACATTTTTTATAATTATTGAATTCTGTACGAAAATAATTTATATTTTGAAGTTTATGCAAAAAAGCTTTCACGGAGCTTTTGCGAAAGCTTTTCAAAAAATTGTATTTCACAAAAAATATGTTTATTTCATGATTTGTACTCGAAAATAATTTATATTTTGAACTTTATGCAAAAAAGCTTTCATGGAGCTTTTGCGAAAGCTTTTCAAAAAATTATATTTCACAAAAAATATGTTTATTTCAAGATTTGTGCTCGAAAATAATTTATATTTTGAAGTTCATGCAAAAAAGCTTTCAGTGAGCTTTAGCGAAAGCTTTCCAAAAAAATTAATTTGACAAAAAATATGTTAATTTAATTAATTTCAGTCGAAAATTATTTTCATTTTGAATTAAATGCAAAAGAGCTTTCGGAGAGCTTTTATGAAAGCTTTTCAAAAAATTGTATTTCGCTAAAAACATGTTTATATTATGAATTATAGTCGAAAATCATTAAAATTTTGAAGTTTATGCGAAAGAGCTTTCAGAGAGCTTTAATGAAAGCTTTTCAAAAAATCTTGTTTTACAAAAAAGAATGTATTTTATTCATAATTCTGTTATTTTTCAAAATTTCTATTGAAATATTCTTAAAAAATATCATCCTGTGCCACTCTACTTCTAACTACCCACTCTATTCTATTTGGACTTCCCTTCAGTTATGCCGTACTCAACATCAACACGCTTAAATTTCGTGATGTAGCAATAATTTCTGGACACTTCGTCGACTCAACACACAGTCTGCGTGTGTGTGAATGTGCGTAGAAGAAGCCAAATTGAAAATTTACACAAAATATAATATAAAAAAACAAAAGCGAAAAAGCAAAGCATGAAAACTAAAAGTCACAATAGCAGTAGCCAACAAAGCTGCCCGTAATAGTGCTGCTGGTGGGTGTTGAGATTGTTTGTTGCAACATCAGCATGTTGGCTATAGTGTTGACGGTGACGCTTGA
This sequence comes from Zeugodacus cucurbitae, assembly GCF_028554725.1. Classification (NCBI taxonomy): domain Eukaryota; kingdom Metazoa; phylum Arthropoda; class Insecta; order Diptera; family Tephritidae; genus Zeugodacus; species Zeugodacus cucurbitae. The sequence continues at coordinate 3,220,326 of NC_071669.1, forward strand.
TTTGTTGAAAATAGAGTTTCGAAACTTGTTTTTTATTTTTGTTTTTGTTTTGCTTTTTCTACTATTATTATTACTCTCTGTTGTGCGTACAACTTTTTCAACTCGTGCTTTCTTCGGCATGTCAGTCAAACAACACATTTAGCTTGTAATAATAATGTTGGTTGTTTGCTGTTGGTTGTTGTATTTGTGCTGACTGTTGCGGCAGCGACAATGAGTTGTTAGAAAAATATGCGCTGTCATAAATATGCATGGCATAGCAGTTTATATGTACTTATATAAAAGCGGTGTAATTGTAAAGTGTGGCAACAACAGTCTGTGGCGCAGCACAGCTCAGTTAAGCGTCGCAGTGCGAAGGTGTTCATTAAAAAATTTCAAATTCAATAGCAGATTGTTGTTATTATTAGAAATTTTAAGTTACACAAATTGCTGTGGCATGCAGCTAGTGCTCTTGTTGTTGTAGTTAATAATTGTAAATAATTGTAAATGGTGGGCGGACAGGCTAAATATGTGCGGCAGCATTTAAGTGCGCCGGCATATTTTTTTTTTTGTTTTTGCTGCATTGCTTTTTATAATTTGTGGACGCTATGTTCAATATTGCAGTTGTTGTTTCCTTAGAAATATTTTTTTTTTTAATTTTTTGATACCCATTTTCTATATTATTATAATTTACCACTTAGTAGTTGTTGTAGTTGATTTATTGTTGTTGTTGTATATGTGTTCTTATGAAACAACGCCTCCATTTTAAGTTGTTGCACCTTAATTATCATGCCACATATCAATTACATTGTATGTGAGGAAAGATTTCTATGAGAATTGAAAGCTGTTGCTTTTTTAACTGGGTCACTAAATAACGGTTATTAAGGTAGTAAATTTATAAGAAGATGGTTTATAGCTAACAGAATGTATGTTTCAGAAAAACCTTTTCATTTTATAAATTAAAAAAAAAAAATAATAATTTTAAAAAGCTTGAAGACGAAATTTGTCTATCAAGAATTATTTTATGAAATTTTTGAATTAAGTTATATGCAATAAAATAAATTTTTATTTTATTATTAAATATTAATTCAAATATAAATTTAATTTATTTTATTTTTTTTTATTTTAATTTATTTTATTTTATTTTATTTTATTTTATTTTATTTTATTTTATTTTTTTTTATTTTAATTTATTTTATTTTATTTTATTTTATTTTATTTTATTTTATTTTATTTTATTTTATTTTATTTTATTTTATTTTATTCTATTTTATTCTATTTTATTTTATTTTATTTTATTTTATTTTATTTTATTTTATTTTATTTTATTTTATTTTATTTTATTTTATTTTATTTTATTTTATTTTATTTTATTTTATTTTATTTTATTTTATTTTATTTTATTTTATTTTATTTTATTTTATTTTATTTTATTTTATTTTATTTTATTTTATTTTATTTTATTTTATTTTATTTTATTTTATTTTATTTTATTTTATTTTATTTTATTTTATTTTATTTTATTTTATTTTATTTTATTTTATTTTATTTTATTTTATTTTATTTTATTTTATTTTATTCTATTTTATTTTATTTTATTTTATTTTATTTTATTTTATTTTATTTTATTTTATTTTATTTTATTTTATTTTATTCTATTTTATTTTATTTTATTTTATTTTATTTTATTTTATTTTATTTTATTTTATTTTATTTTATTTTGTTTTGTTTAGGTTTATTTAATTTTATTATATTTTATTTTATTAATTTCAAATATTTTAGTTTTTGATTCAGTGTTGAAAACAATAAAATGCAGAGGACTCCCTACTAAATGCGGAAGTAGTCGCCATAAACATGTCATCTTACTGAAAGCAACAACCTAGCCGTAAAAAAGCAACAACTACTCAACAACAACACTCAAACACATAAACATTTATATATTTATTTATATTATATAAGACAGCGCTTCTAAACACCAAAACGCTTCCCTTGACTGACCGCAAGCTATGACTGACATAAATTGCTGCAAGACAATACAAATTTCCGACGTTTTATTGTTGTTTTATTTTTTAATTATCAACACGAAATGCAGTTAGAATGCCATGAAGGCGAAGCCGGTCTTCTGACTAAGCAGAAGACGCTAATAAAAAATACATAAAGGTAAAATGCTAATGTCTTCTCTACACTCTTTTTATTTTTGTTGTTGTACGAAGAAGAAAGGAATCGTCATTACAAAAATAAACAACAAAAAACACGAGGTAAAAGTAATAAAAATAGAAATCAGCAAATGAAAAATGTTAATGGTAAACGTATGCGTTATTCGACTGTTAAGGCTAAGTGGGTACTTGGTGAACAGAAACTGGAATTAAAATTTAATATAAAAATACACAAAAATAACGTTTGCGCAAGAAATTTCACGCTTGACATGCCACATTGTTGAATGCTTGTTTATTTACCTGCCAAAGTAAGGCAGTGTGACTATCAGACGGCTCTACAAACACACACTTACGCTTAGAGCGCGCAAATAGCGGAAAGTAGCAGAGAGAAGGTACTTGAGTGTGTGTTGCTTGTGTGCTCGCACGTCAAAGCGCGTATTTGACAGGCAACTGACATTTGACAAAACTGTCAAAGCGTTGGTCAACGCTGAGCGCTGTCAATGTGTGAATGTGTGGTCAGTCGGAGAGGATACAAGTATCATGGCTACTCAATATATATATATATATATATATATATATATATATATATACGAGTATCAAAGTATATATATGAGTACCAAAGAGGTGGAGAGACTACGCTAAACTAACAGAACAGACAAATAAGCACACTCACGCGTAAAAAGAAAACCAACGTGCCACAATGAGTGACATGTATATATCTCACAGGTAAATGTGTGTCTTTTGACCCCTATCTTTGACTACATATCTCTCTCTCCCCCCTCTACACTGCCAGCAAGTGTTGGCCAGTGAACAAGCTAATAATTTGACAGTAGTAGCATCAGCGGCTACTTTGTCTTTCGAAACTAATTATAGGTTAGCATAAGTGGCTTGATACCAAAAATAAAAAAAATAACAATAACAACAACAAATACAAGAGTACACAAGAATTTGTGGGTGTGCACTTGGCAACCCTCATTGTCGCAAGCAAATATATGCATAAGTTTTATTTCCAAAGCGTTTTATTACAACTAATTTCGCTTAGCGCTAGTTCTAGTCGCCGAGTATGTGACGACGTATAAATAGACACCCTCTATGCACACACACACACACACACCTGTATGTATGTATGTATGTGAGTGCATGTGAAATTAGCGCTAGCTCACATAAAAGGCAGCCACGCGTTAAGCGCTTGCGTGTAATAGACTAGAAAAACACTGGAAAATTTATGAGTCGCTGATACCGTGAATGTGTGGCAGCGAGCAAATAGAGGAAAAAAGGCTGGTAAAATAATAGTAGAAAAAAGAAACTGAGTAAATTAAACAAAAAAGCGTGTGCACACCTATTTATTCAATTTTCGTCATCGATATCACATGCCACAATCGCACACTTATCAATGTTGCAGCATAGCCAACCGGTTGGTTGCTTGGTGGCACGCAAACTGGACACGAATTGTGAACGAAAGTGGACAAATTCGATTAAATTTGCACTCACACTTACACTTGTTATTAATACTATGTGTGCTAACAAATATGAAATAAATGCTGAAACAACAACAACAATGGGCACAACATATGACAGTGACTTGCCACGATGACATGACTAATTCTGTTGGCACTCAGCCGCATTAACTGCAACATAACTGTTTGTTTTTTTTTTCGCTTTTATTTTGTTTAATAATTGTCTATTTGGCTTGACCAACTTGTGAACATGACTGATACGCGTATGTGGCAGCAATTATACGGTTATGCAAGGCAATTAGGTGTGGAGTTAAGCTTGCAGAGGAGTGAGTAGTGAAAGTGGGTAATTAGTTGCATGAGTGGAGCGTACTTGACTTCCTTTTGTTGCTGTTATTGTTAGTGATTGGTTAAATAACATTAAATAAAATAAATTAAATTAAATTAAATTAAATTAAATTAAATTAAATTAAATTAAATTAAATTAAATTAAATTAAATTAAATTAAATTAAATTAAATTAAATTAAATTAAATTAAATTAAAGTAAATTAAATTAAATTAAATTAAATTAAATTAAATTAAATTAAATTAAATTAAATTAAATTAAAGTAAATTAAATTAAATTAAATTAAATTAAATTAAATAACATAAAATAAAATAAAATAAAATAAAATAAAATAAAATAAAATAAAATAAAATAAAATAAAATAAAATAAAATAAAATAAAATTAAATTAAATTAAATAAAAAATAAAATAGAATACAATGAAATTAAATAAAATAATAAATTAAAATAAAATAATATAGAATAAAATAAAATAAAATAAAATAAATTAAATAATAAGCAAATAATATATAATAATTAATTTAAAAAAATTGAAATTATAAAAAATTAAATAAAATAAAAATGAAAATAATAATGAAAAATGAAAAAGAAAGAAAAGATAAAAAAATAAATTAAATAATTAAACAAATTAAAAAATATAAAAATAAAATAAAATAAAATAAAAGATTTAAATAATATATAAAAATTAAATTAAAAAAAAAATTAAAATTATAAAAAATAAAATAAAGTAATATCTAAAAATTAAATTTAAAAAAATTAAAATTATACAAAATAAAATAAAATGAATTAAATAAAAAATTAAAATAAATAATTTAAAAAAAATTAAGAAAATTAATTTAAATGAATTTAATTTAAATAATAGTAAATAATAATTGGATATTTAATTTAAAAAAAAATAAATTAAAATAAATAACAAAAATAAAATACAATAAATAAATAAAATGAACAAATACATAAAAAAATTAAGAAATTAATAAGAAAATTAATGTAAGTGAATTTAAAAATAAAAAAAAAATATATTTGTGAATTTGAATATATAAAAATTATATTTATTTTTTTAATTAAATAAAATTAATAAGAAAATTAATTTAAAAAATTAAAATTATAATTATTATAAAATAAAATAAAATTTCTTTCAAATGAGTTCTTGTGTTGCATAATGCAACTGCAAGACAGAGTCCTAACCAAATATGACTCCCAAAGTCACAAACTAAAAATCTAATTTTTCAATTTGAAGGAATTTTATAACGATCAATATCACTCAAGCATTCCAGAGACAGCGATATGAAATTACATGAACACATACAACAACAACAAGAAGAGCAAGCGACGACTGCTAATGAAAATTTAATGAACAAAAGGCGTCTGTTATGCGACTACAAGAAGAAGGTAACCAGAGCGGGAGAAAGAGAAAGAGGGGCAGTGAGACAGCAATTAAAAAATAAATGTCCAGTAAAATATAAAAATATTGATTACAGACAAGTTTTGACAAAGGCGAAAAATATTTTTGATATTTCTTTATATAGAATACTTGATTACTACGAAGAATTGACGCGCAAAGAAATGCTGGTGGTCATTTGGTGGTGGTGTGTAAGGATAATCGTGTTATACCCTCGTATATATGTATGTAACCGTAGTAGTTGGCGAAGCAATCAAGTGTGCAACCGCTGCCATGGACACTTAGCTGCCACAAAAAATAAGGACTAGATCGAATTACCGCCAGGCTTGGTGTGCTAACGAGCACAATCTACAACTACTTTTCGGGCTTACTTGTGCTTATAACCATAACTACGATTAATTTGCGGCAACCCTTGTGGCATATTTGGATTTGAAAATGGAGTCGGCTGCATTATTATTTGAGTAATCAAAAGAAAAAAACAACGAAGCAACGAGGCAACGCTGCGGGTAGTCTCGCTTTTTTAACCACGTGTGACACGCACGCAAAAATTTCATACATATATATATAGCAGCAACAACAACAAATATGGTATCCTTGAAGTAGAGGGGAATGTGTAAAAAGTGGTCTCATATCGGTTTCACTTTCAAGCCTCGCAAGAATTTCATATTTTTTTGAGCTTCACTTTTTTCATTCTTCTGCTTCGTCTTCTTCTTCTCTTTTAGTAGAACACAAGGAACTTTTCTATAGCGACAATATGATTATATCATGTTACACAATTATTAACACACACAGAGTGAGAGAGAGAGAGTGGGGTTATGTTGACTAAAACAACAATAACAAGCGTTCAGAATAGGCCACACAGCTCAAAATGTGGGTTAAAGCATAAACAGCGAGCGGAAAGGATCTCAAAGAGGGGTGACCAGCCGCTAGAGTGCGGCGAAAGTAAGCAAAATATAACCTAAAAATATAATAATATCAACTAAAGTGCTTTAAAGCAGTCACATATGCGTGAATGTGTGGCATATGTGGTATATACACTGCACGGCGCATAACACATTGTGTGTTGTTGCATATCGCAAATGACATATCACACACTTTTTTGTTCTTGCTTAAACCTTTTCAACACTGAAGAATTGTTGTTGTTGTTGTTGCAGTAGTGTGTTGTTGCACTCTATGCCATTGTCTGCTGGTCTGTCATGCTGTCAGTATCACTTTTCCCCAGCAGAGACTGAAGTGTAAGCAATTGTGTCAGTTGGATAACAAAGCCAACAACAACAACAATAATAACAACAACTCCAGCTAATGAAAATAATAATAAATGGTAAAAAAAATAAAAAATTGAAACGAACAAAGTGTGTTTTTAACTAAACAATAGCCAGCAGTACTAACAGCAACAACAACAACAAAGCGACCTACAACAGCTGCGTCTAAAGCTCGACGTCTGTAATCGAGCTCACAGCACTGAGTGATATCGGTCCGTTCGCACACACAGACACATACGCTGATTATCAGCAACTGTTTTATTGTGTCTGTTGTTGCTAATATTGAACAACAAGAATGTGTACAACAACACGACAGCAAGTAGACTACAGTATAACGCCCGTAGGTAGGCAGCTCATTATGTTATGATTTGATGTTGATATGACATGTCACCGCTGCTTGGTTGGCGGTGTGTTGACAACAATGGCAACAACAACAATAATGATAATATATAATGAAGGCAAAAAATTATTAGCAGCAAATCTGAAGGAATAAAAAAAGGCAGCAAAAATTGCAAACGAAAAATTGCATAACAGTAAATTAAAATTTATTTTTTTTATAAAATGTACGTTACAATTCGAGCTTAGCTTTAAACTGTATTTTCTATACATATTTAGAATTTGTAGCAGTTGATAAAAGTAAAGCAGTCAATAAAAAGTAAAAAAAATATAAAAAAATTTGAGTGATTTTACTTTTTTGAGTCAAAATTTTGAGTGATTTTTTAGTTTGTTCATTTAGAACTACTGTTTAATTATGAAAGTCGAGTTTATTGTTAATTTTACATAAATTAGTTGTTTGGAGATAACTCCGTAACTGAGTACGTTCATAAAAAATTGAGTGGAATCTCAGCTGCCAAGAAAATGTTCGTCTTTTCATTATACTTTTAGTTGTTGTGGTTTGTATAGTAAAAAATTTCAGCACTTTTCAAAAATCTGAAATTTTAGTTTGACTGAATTCGTAATTATTGAGTAAAATTTTGTGATTTCTCAATTACTTTATTTGGAACGTCCGTATTTTCTAAAAACTCAAGTTTATAGTTTATTTTACATAAAATAGTTGTTTGGAGACAACTCCGTAACTCAGAACGTTCATAAAAAATTGAGTGAAATCTCAGCTGCTAAGAAAATTTTCAAATTTTAGTTATATTTTTTAGTTTTTGCGATTTTGTAGACAAACAATTTCAGCGCTATGCAAAAATAAAAAATTTAAGTTTGAGTGAATTCATAATTATTGAGTAAAAATTGAGTGATTTCATAAATTCTGCATTTAGAACAACCATATTTTTAAAAACTCAAGTTTATAGTTTATTTTACATAAAATAGTTATTTGGAGATAACTCTGTAACTCAGAACGTTCATAAAAAATTGAGTGAAATCTCAGCTGCTAAGAAAATTTTCAAATTTTAGTTATATTTTTTAGTTTTTGCGATTTTGTAGACAAAAAATTTCAGCGCTATGCAAAAATTAAAAATTTAAGTTTGAGTGAATTCATAATTATTGAGTAAAAATTGAGTGATTTCTCAATTGTTTTATTTAAAACTACCGTTTAATTATGAACGTCGAGTTTATAGTTTCTTTTAAAGAAATTAGTTGTTTGGAGATAACTCCGTAACTCAGAACGTTCATAAAAAATTGAGTGAAATCTCAGCTGTTAAGTAAATTTTTACATTTTAGTTATATTTTTAATTTTTGTGGTTTTTATAGTCAAAAATTTCAACACTATGCAAAAGTTCAAAACTTAGGTTTGAGTGAATTCATAATTATTGAGTAAAAATTGAGTGATTTCTCAATTTCCTCATTTGGAACTGCCATAAATTATGAATAATTTAGTTTATAGTTTATTTTACGTAAATTTGTTCTATATAGACAATTCGGTAACTGAGGAAAAGCATAAAATGTTTGAGTGAATTTGAAAAAATGAGTGATTTTATTATGTTGGTTGAGTGGGTGTGAATGTTCATTTATTTTAGAAATCCTGTGATGTTGCTGTTGGTGTTGTTGTCAATTTTGTGACTGAGTAGCTGATTTTTATCATTTTTCGTAGCCATGGAATGAGTAATATGAATAATATGGAATATATTTTCTTACTAATAAAAAACATATATGTAATTCACATATGCCTCTCTAAATGTAATAATTACCATATATTTATATGTGAAACGCTTTTAAAAATCACCGCTTTGTTGACTAATCGCTGGCATGTGAATGTCACATCCGTTGGTATAGAAAATCTATAGGGAATCTGTGTGTGCTCAGTTGAAGTGTTTGCTACTAAGAGGAAATAATAATATAAATAAATATGTATAGGTGTATATACACAAATATTATGTGATATTATTAAATTTTATATCAACATTTACGTTAAAATTGACGGATATTTGTGCGCGAGCGAACAACAACAGCAAACCAGCGACGTGCTACATGCGAGCCAGCATCCTGTATGCACACACAAACACACAAGAGCTGATAAATGTTTATATATATTATAAATGCGTGATTAAAAACGCAGAAAAAGCACCAAACAAAAAAATATTTATTTTCATATGAATTCACTTGATAACCTACACAAATATGAATTTCCTGATTTACACAGGCGCATTTCAAATATGCGCTTTTAAATAAAAAATGCGGTGAAATTGTGGCGAAGAATGCTCTAGAAATGGTAAATATGCTGGAAATGCATGGCAAATATGTGTGCGTGTGTGTGTGTATGTGTGTGGCTTGTGTAAATACGCTGCATATGCGCTTGGTTGCCGCCGCATATCACTTGCAACCTAAAACAACAATGCCTGCAAACATTTGTGCATTTCCAAATATTTATAAATACGTATTTAGTTGTCACAAAAACAAAAAAAAAAAACAAATACATATATACGCTTGTAAATAATAACGCTGTCAAACTTTCCAGAAAAATTTGTTTTGAAAAAACTTTTTTTTTTTTTTGGATTTCATGAATTGTGGCAGTTGCAAATTTCACTGTCGCTTGTAAATTCGTGTGCGCGCGCTCACATTGACCTATTGACCTTCAGCGCATTTTCGTTGACTGCCAAAATTTTGCATAGTTGCATGCAATAGCTAAATTGGGCGACACACACACGCACACACAGAAATCAGTTGTGAGCGCTTGGAAAATGTAATCAAAATATTTTCGGTGAACTTCGTGGCGTTTGCGACTCTTGTAGGCACCGAAAAATGGCGCGCGGCAGTGGTGGCAAGTGTATGTTGAGTGCTGTTGCAACATGGATATTTCAGAGATGAAGAAGGAAAGTGGAAGCAAATGTAAGGCAACATTTTGAGGCAGCTACCTTAGTATGTGCAACGAGAGCGGCGCGCAATGCAAATGAGTTATCGCCGTATTGACTTTAGTCAACGCCAGATTGAGTTTGAGTTGCCATAGAACATATATACTTTACATCTTTGGCTGTGTGTAAACAAGGCATTTATTTATTTATTTTCATATTTTCAATGCTGCCACACACACAGGCACACAGACACTCGCGCGTTCAACAAATTTGTTTACATTTGTGCCACAAAAGCAATTCCCCACTGACACACATATGCATGCAACTATGGCATTTAGCTCTTGCCACATGCAGCGTTTAATATTTGTTTATATAGGCTGCAGCACACAATTTACATTTGCTTTGCTGCCACACTGACTGCCTACGCTGCGACTAACTGTAGGCTATGTGGCGGTGTGGCAGCAACCGTCAACTACCTGTTCTGCCATTAGCGCTTATTTGGTGGCATGTCCATGTGTGTGTGTGTGTGTTGCATGCATGCCGTTTGCATTCATGTGGCAAGTTCGTGTTGTCTTTATTTTGCATGCAAATATAACGTTTTTTTTCACAGCGCTCATTTTACATTTAGTTGTTGTTGTTGTTGGCTTGTGTGCGCCTACAGGCAAACCGTTTGTTGCAATTGAAAAATGTCAAGTGGCTTTTTAGGCGCACGACACGCTGTGGCAGCTGATGAGGGTGGCAGCGGTGGGTGACAAGCGGTTATTTGATGCGCGCCACTATTGCACCGATGGTGTTGCTGATTGCAACGTATGCTTGTTGCACGTTTACGTGGATGTGTGTCTGTTTTTATGACATTTTTTATAGTACAGACAAATAATTGCGGGTGTCGCGCACAAGTGCAGCGCTTGGGTTGCAAGTAGCAGATTTTTTTGTTGTTGTTGAAAAAATTGCCATTTAATAAGTGAAAGTAGAAAAAATGTACTGCTTGCATTGTATTTAAATGCTGTTCAACAGCTGCCACATGCATATTGAGTGCTTTTGTGGCAAGTTTTTTTGAAAAAATTTTATTTGCTGAGAATGGAAGTGGATTTTTGGGAATTTTTTTTTTTTTTTAAAAAATTTTTTTGGAAAAAAAATAGAATGAAAAAGAAAATAAAATAAATACAAATAAAATGGATTTTCGTGAAAATTTTTTTTGGAATTTTTCTTTTTTAAAAAATAGTGTTATTACACGTACTCAAAACAACTTTGAAATAAATTAAATTTTTTTTAAATAGTGTAAAAAAATATAAAGAAAAAGAAAATAAAATGCAAGTGGATTTTTGCGAAATTTTTTTTTTTTTTAATTTTTTTTTATGAAATTTTTTTTTTTTCGAAAAAAATTGTGTTTTTGCACGTACTCATAACTACTTTGACATGAAATTTAAGTCAAAAGACTATATTTCAACAAAAAAAAAATTAATTTATATTTAAAAAAATCTCAATATAAACTCATATATTTTATATAAAATGCCTTCTTTCTGACTTGTTCTTATCTCTAAGAAACGCCATCTTAATAAATAATTCAGTTCTCTAACTCGAAAATTTATAAAAAAAGCCTACTTCTTTGTCTTCTAAATAAGCTTATTCAATTTGAGACTATTATTTTATGAATAATATAAAATATGTTTCTGTTATTGTCTCACACTCAACACCGCTGCGCAGTGACCTTAAGCTTCTAAAAAACATTTGTTATAATTATATATATTGGAGCATAGCGTGTGGCCCGACCATCAGCAGCGCAACAACTGATGAGCTAATTTTTGGTGCTCAATGAGTTTGAGTTTGCGTAAGAGTGTATAAGCAACAAATTACAATTGTTACAAAATAAAACAGAAACAAAAAATCTAAAAAACTAAAAAAAAAATTAAAAAAAAAAATAAATTTAAAAATTTATAATAAACCTTAAAAAACAACAAAAATTAAAAAAAGTATATTAAAACAAAAAAAAGATAAATTAGTTCCGTTTTGTTATTTGGCTCTTCACGCACTATACATATATCCACTTAGTGCGCACAGTTTTTTGAAGCTTAATTCGAAGCCTAAGCTACTACGCACCCTTCACACATGACAGCTAATTTATGTCAAAAGCGTGAATTGTCATAAATGTCTGACTGGAGTTGAAGTGAAAAAATTCGATGATTTATGAGTTTTTTCTTTTGAAAGTAAATTTGACTGTAATAAATAAATAATTACTAAAAAAATAATCAGCGCTTTTCAAGCTAAGATTTCCTGCTATTTATATTTATTTATTCTGTGGTTTTATTAGAAATTTTTCTGGGTTCACTTTCGAGATGAAACAAATTGTGGTGAAATACACAGCAAAAATCACACTTTTGTTTTATATATTTTTAAAATTATTTCAAGTAAGAGCCGCATCAGCTTCAATAAAGCGTCATTTGAAGCCAAAAGCTTTTTTTCATAATACAATATTTTTTCCACAATAAAAATATTATGATTTTTTATTGTAATCTCGCTATAAGCCTTCATTCGACGCATGACGACATACCCTCGTAGGGTCACTTTGCTGAACTGTCGCTTATTTTTCTAATTAATAAGTATACAGTATTTGTTTTTGTTTTCGTTCTCCAGCACTATAAATAATTGGTGATTCGTAATTGGTTTGAGTATGACTGATTGTGCTGCTTTGTATTTCACTGTTTTGCTCGCGCTTTCCTGCTTATCTCTCTTTAATTTATTTGTATAAAATCGTATTTGGAAAGCGTTCGCATGTGACTTTTCAGAAAGCTTGTGCTAGTGCTCTACTCAATTGGGTTTAGAGGGCAAACTGATTGCTGCGCCCGAAATTAGGTCATCATCTAAGTATTTTAATAAAAAATATTAAAAATTATTTGTTGTCAGAAGCGCGTATAAAAATTTAGAGTAATGTCTGGGGAGATGCTATACTTGTGCAAAATCTACTCGAAGTTAGCATTGATACTATCAATAGACTGTCTATAATTGATATTTTATTTTATATTTTTTTTTATTTTTATTATAATTATTTTTTTAGTGTTTTGAACCGTTGATTTTGTTAAATATTTGCTGGAGTTTACGTGAGTACTATTCATTGTACGCAAATTAATATTATAATACTTTACCCTTCCTTATAAAAATTAATTTTAAAGTTCAAAGACATACCTGAAATGAGAAGAAGAAGAAATAAATTAGTTCTGATTTACATATTGGCATATTTGAACTAATTTAAACTGAACTCTAAAAATATTATATAATATATAGTTTAAAAAAAAAATAAAAAAAAATATTTTTGTTGCTGAAAATTGTTGTTGTAAATTTATAAAATTCTGTTTGCTATTTCATTGAAGAACACACTTAAAATTTAGCTGTTAAAATCATTTCAAATAACTCATTTGTTGCCATTTATATGATATGATACTTGTTAACAGAATATCATAAATCAGTTGAGTATTGCAGGTGATCAATATAAACGAACGAAATGATAGAAATTTAGTTATTAGAAAGCCAATAATTTTAAGGATTTTTGGGACTTTAAATCCTAAAAATGATTGGCTTACTTAGTAATATGAAAGTTTAAGGTCAAAGTTCAAATATTAAAAAAAATTAATACGAAAAATTTAAAAATTTGAGTTAAATTTTCAAAAATGTGTTTTATGGGTGTAAGGCGTTGGATTTTTTATAAAAATATTGACTGTTAAAACCTTTTAAAAAAATTTGAAGCCAATTTACATTATAAAAACTATAAATTTAAAGCCAGAAATTACTTAAAATTCGAAATTTACAACCAAATCACGTTTTCGAAAGTAAATTCAGGTCATTCTGAATGAAAAGCAACATTCAAGCAGCACACTAGGGACTCATTAGTCACGAATATCTTTCTGACAATAAACAACTACTTATAGTTAAGGAAAATATGAGGCAATTAATTAACGAGAGAGCAATGCATTAAGTGATCTTTAGACAGAGGGCGCTACATTTCGCCAGTGTCAAAGAAAGCGAGCGCGATAGTTGCAACACAAACTGACTAAGAGGTGACTATATGCCACTAATAAAAATTTAAAAATTATATTAACTTGAATTGCACAACATGTGGCGACATGATCACCGCCACCACCACTCCATCAGCGCGTAATGAGCGCATTGTCTGCGGGGTCGTCGCCTCCTCGTCTACTAGTTAATAGCGTTGACATAAAAAGAGTCTCTTAAATACAAAGTAGTGTAGCGAGCGCGGCAAGTGTTTGTAGAAACAAAAGTATTTTAATTAACATTTTTAGACTTCGTGCTTGAGTCAGATTTTAGTGTGTGTTATGAGTAGAGGAGTGCAAGAAGCTGCGTGTGTTGAAAGGTGTTGTGAAAAATCTGTTTTTTCATTTTTATTTTTTTGTTGTTGTTTTTCGTTTTTTTTTTATTGTGCCACACGCATGTGGATTGTAGGGACACCAATTTCTCAACAAGCACACATAAAAATTTAAATTAATTTAATACAAACATTTTCATTAATTGCTGCACGACACGCATTCCACTTAACAACTTAATAGGGGACAAGCGTGTACTCATAGTACCGAAGAGGCATTATAATGATATTATGTTTTATTGTTGTAATTTTTTTGTTTTAATTTTTTTTATTTTTCGGATTTTTTGTTGAATTTTTTTTTGTAATTTTTTTTATTTTTTTTTTGTAATGTTTTTTGTGTTTTTATTTTTTATTTATTTTTTATTTTTTTTTTTATTTTTTGGTTGTTTTTTTATTGAGTGCCTACAGTTGCATTTGACTGCCTTTGGCGCGCAATAACGCTGTTCTCACACAATATTAAAAGTTGCAGACATGGAAATATTATGTTTCTTACATCTATCTGTAAGTATGTATATATACATTTTTATTTATTTCCTAATTTGAGCATATTTTCGAAAGTGTAGAAAAAGCAATAAAGCTATCGAAAGAAACACGCCTCATCTTGCCTTAATTCGACAATATCATATAACACAGGCTGTCGCGACCTGTGTCTCGCTCTCCCTGGCTGTCTGTGCAACCTACGCGTGCGTCGCTTAATTTTCTTTTATTTCGAAATTGACACCGCTCGGGGCGTTGTGTATGTAAAGCATTGAATTGGAATGAATTTATTGAAATCGAGTAGCTCATCTGTGTGTTAAGGTGTGTGTTTTTGAGTTGGAGCAGTGCTCTTGCCACACGTATAGCACACTTTGCGCGCTGTGCGAGTGAGATTCTTCTTAAAGACTACATATTTTTACAGCTGTTTCATTTATCGCACGAAATATTTCTACAAAAGTGAGCAGAAAAACTTATGACTGCTGTGTGTGGCCAGGCGTCAGCAGCAAAGAAACAGCAAGAAGCAACAAATAAACACATGTGCCACATTGGTTATCGGTAACTTTTGTTTTTAAAATAAATGCAGTCAAAGTAAAAATAAAATAAAATTGCAACAACAACAACAAACAGCCATAAGTTTTTAGCTTTTCGTGGCGCACACTTACTTTTGTTGTAGTGTTGTTGTTGGTACAGCATATAGCTTCCGGTGGCGCGTCTGATAAACGCGCAATGTAATTTGTTGCAATTTCTCAAGCGCACCCGCGCGCATAAGAGCGCACATATGTTACAGCAAGTGCTTTCCAGATATATGTATATACTGTTATATATATATATATATATTTGTATTTATCGGCGCTTGTGATCGTGGAAAATATTCCACTTCGGTACAAATTGTAGTCGCAAGTTCAACTTCGGAAATAAATAGGCAGAGAAAGGAAGGAAGAAAGGCAAGCAAGACACAGGTCTTTCAAGGTAAAGCGGAAATTTGTGAGGGTGCGGTTTTAGGAAGATACAAACAACAGCAAACGAAAAATAGATATTTATCTAAAAAAAATAAAAAAAAAATAAATTAAAATATTTTTTTTTTTTTTTCAAATTTATTTATAAAATTATAGACCGGAAATAGACAGTGGATTGCTCTCTCTTCGTTATACCAGAGGAATGGCTACGAAATTTATTATAGAAAAAGCTTGGAAACTTTGTTTTGGAGAAAAACTATAACTATGTTGCACATCCCTAATCCAAAACTCCATAGAGATGATCTTTGAGTATTGAATTTTGTGAGTTAATCGAGTTTATTGTTCATTTTGGAGTTTTTAAAGTTAAACTCCACCCAAAAATATTGAGTTTATGAAACAAAATAACTTCATTTAATCTATCTCAAGTCTACACAAAAAAATAAACTCGAGTTTAAGACTAAATATGACAACGTGAGTCTCGATATTCTTTTCAATTTGCAGTGATCCTCAGGAGAACAAAATAAATTAAAAAAATATCACCTTTTATATGCAGTTTTGAGATTGTAAACTCGAGTTTACTATGGTGAACTTAATTAAATGAACATTAGGCGACGCAATTAACTAATTGACTCAATTAAAAATAATTCGTTTATCAATAAACATATATTTTCAATTATTCTAACTGAAGTCTACACAAAAGAATAAACTCGAGTTTAAGATTAAATATTACATCAGGAGTTACACAGATTCTTTACAATCTGAGCTGCTACTCAGGAGAACAACGTAAATTCAAACAATATTACTTTTTAAATACAATTTTGAGCTTGTAAACTCGAGTTTACTATGGCGAACTTAATTGAGTATCAATTAGTGTACGCAATTAACTAATTGACTCAATTAAAAATATTTCTGATACACTTACAACAAGTTTTCGCTAGTTAAGAAACATATAGGGAAGTACAAACACAAACTAGTGACCACACAAAATTTGGTTTCTACAGGTGACTCTACATTTTTAGGCAATAAAAAATTAATTTTCTACAAAAATTTGTAATATAATTGCCTCAAATTTTAAAGCAACTCATGCTACTAGCGTAAAATTAAAATTTTCAAACTCCCAAATCTTTTGTCATTATTTTCGCATTAACATTCTATTATGTGCCATATTAATGTGTTTATATTATTTTTTCGTCCATCTTTCATATTCATTAGGCATTTTTTCGGTTTAATTTTCGAGTCTTATTACTTTGCACAGACATGCTACAATGTCTGCAAGCTATCTTGAGTTCCCTCGCATAGTCGCTGCTATCATTTTGTCTTATTAAGCGCAATTATTATTTATTGTTTTATTGTTTGTTTTTAACTTTTTGTTGTAGATTATGCCGAGCAATGTTATTGATTTTTCGTCAAGTCGCCTATTTAATAAGGCGATATTACATATTTATGCAGTTTTTTGTATTATTTTTTCATTATTTTTGTTTTTTTGTTATTTCTGTTTTTTATATTGTCTGTTGCATTAGCTTGCCTTGTTATTTCGCAGACAAATTCATTTATTGGAATTTTATTTGTGTTTTTGTCTTGTTGTTGAGCTCGTCGAACAAACGCTTGGCCAAGCTGAAAGGCTCAATAAGACAACACGCAGTAGCCGCTGTCAGTTGATGGTGGTGGAGTAGGTTAGTGATGTTCTGGCCCAATTAATTTCGCATTTCTTAGTAAAGTAATTTAGTAGGTCTGTGTAATTCATTAGTGAGTCGGCTGCCATGTTGATTGAGTAAAAATATTTTTGTTGTTTTAATATATTTGTATTGAGAGTAAAGGACAAAGTGAAGATGGTTGGGTTGATTGTCTGACATTTGAGTTGGAATGGATTTTTTAAAATTAATTTTCTGATATTTTTGTATTTATTGAATTTTGAAAATTTTCTTTCATTTGGATTAATTGAAATTTCCATTTAAAGCTTCTAAAAGTTATTAATACCATATATAATTCGAGTATCTACTGTGCAGAACATTTAAATATACATCTCTTCAAGCATTTAAGTATCTGGGTTCCACTAAATACATACATCCCTGCTTCTCCTCCTTACACCCACACTAATCTTTATACAACAATATGGCCTGATATCTTCTAAAATATAACACCAAAGTCAATTTACTGTCTCCTCTCAACGTCTTCATTGTTTTGTGGCACACTACAATAGCTGGCCATGCAACAACACTCAAGCAATGACCTCAAGAACAATCAACAATACATCAAATATAAATGTTCATATGCAATATTTATCCCCACAACAACAACAAAAAATGACAAAATCAAGTGGCGTTGCTCTCGAGTACAAGGCATAGTAAATAAATATGCAGAGAGACTGAGACTTATGCCCAAAGAGACACTAGAGCAGTAAGTAACCAAGAAAACTGGGTAACCGGCCAATTTGCTTCTTCAACCCGCGCACTACAAGTATATGCACCACTGAGAGGAGGACAATTGATGCAATAAAAATGCCGTTACATGCATGTTGCATGCATGAGTAGAGTAGAGTAGAGCGCTGAAGTGGCAGGAGGGGTAGAGGGGTGGCATGCAACAATGCAAATAAAATAGTATGCAAAACAATGGCGCATAAGAAAGGCATGCACTGCACTTGGTGGCCTAGTCTCAGGCATGCATGAAGAGGCAGCTAAGAACTAAGAGCTTTGAACTTTATTGTTTTATTGCGGGCATTGTTTATGTACAATTTTTTTATTTTTATTTTTAAGTGAAATGTATGTGAAATGTATGAAAATAAAGAAAAATGTTAGGAAGTGCATGACAATAAGCGCTGAATGCTGAGAAAGTCATAAAAAGTAGAAGTAAAATAAAGCCGTTAGAATGTCAGCGCACAGCAAAGTAGCTTATAAAAGCTTTGCAGCGACGAGAGACAAAATTTAAATTTAAATTGCAAGGCAATAACAGTAAAGCAAAATTTATTTTCTTTCAACATTTTCGGGACCCTTCCGCCACTAAGGAACAACCGGCAGGTAGCCACTGAACACCTGACGCTTGACGACATTGGTTACATGCAACATTGATGAGTTTGGTTGGTGTTTTGGCGAAGCGTAGAAGCAGCTTGTGGCATAAAGAAGGGTAGTAAGCAGCACAAATGTTGAATAAGATAAGAAATGAAGGAAAAATTATAAAAAAATTTGGTAAAATTCTTATAAATTTGGTTGTTGTTTGTTTAAGTTTCTTTTCAAGTGTTCAAGAAGAATTAAAAACTGTAAAAAGAATATATATTTAAAGATTTCATGTCCGCTTTATGCCCATTGCAAGTGGCAATCATGCTTTTAGGCGCCGAAAAGTGGCCTCCCCCACAGCTTGTGGCACAGCAGGCAGCAACCGAAAATGTTTTATGGCAGCGCGCAGCAAATTCACACTGCCTCCACAAATATATATGAGTATTGTTTATTTATTTATTAAGCATTTAGCTTGACAACGCTGGCATGTGGTATTTATAGTCGTTTTGATTTTTATGTGATTTTTTTGAGTTTCTTGTAGCTTTAAGGCGATAGAAAGCGAAGAATATTGATTTTTTGCGTTGAAAATGGACTTTTTGAATAACATTTTGTTACACTTTGAGCTTTTTTGCGAGATTTTAGGCATTTTGAGCCACTTAGAGCCTTTTTGCGAGCTTTTAGGCATTTTGCGCCACTTTGAGCTTTTTTGCGAGCTTAGCATGTCCATATGTCGCTTATGGGCTGCTTCTGTAATTTATATATCTTCATCTTTAGTTCATCTCAGCTTTCATAGCGCTATTTAATTACTACTAAGCATTCTTGAGCTTTTTAAACCAATTTACTTGGCCTCAGCTGCTTACCGCCAAGCAAGTAGCTTTATTTTATAACCTAAAAACTGCCAAATCACTATTCTTCCGCCTTTTTATACTATTATATGCCTACTTCAGACCTGCCAAATCACTTTTCTATTTTATAAATGTACTTATAACATTATTTTCCTGCACAGACAGCTCACCAGCTTTACGACTTATTTATTTCATTAGCAAACTACATGAGTTTTAAATTAGACGGCACTACTTGCATACATACATTTAAAGACACATAGTGGAGGAGTACAAAGAGTACCAGCCCATGCTGTACAATGTCAATGTGACAGTTGTAGTGAAACGTCAACGGCAGTCACACAGACAGCCAAGCAGGCAGACAGATGACAGCCATTTGATGTAACTAAAATGTCATTCATCATTTTTTCCTTTGTTCATCATTAGGCCGCTGGCTGTGTGTGTGTGTGCGTGGCAGGGTTGCATACAATAATATTTTCCTGCGCTGTCTTCAAGCCAACATTTGTATGTGCCACATGTGAAAATGACATTTGTTTGTGTAGTGATACATATAAATATTTAAGTATGTATATATTTATGTATATTTTTTTATGCACTAAACGCCATTTGGTTAGACTCCTTTGTCAAAAATTTTTGTAAATAGCAGCTTATCACTTTTTTCCCGACAGCTTTTCTAGCGGAAGTGTCACTAGCAAAATGATGAACTACTTTTTTCGGCGGCTTCTAACAGGCATTTTGGTAGACATATGTGGATATAGAAGTAACAGCTGCTTAAAATTGCCAAAAATGCGCTTTAAAGCGCACCAATGCGGATATAACCACACTTTTTTTCTTTGGACAACCTTTGTAAGCAGCCGCAATTTCGCTTTCGGGACTACTTCACAAGCACTCCATCATTATTATTACTTTTGTTATAGAAAAAATCTATTTTTTCACTGCCCAAATTGTCTAGTTGCCGTCACCGCGTTGATTAATTGATTGATGAGCCCAAAATACTCGTCTATTAAGCAGCCTTAACCCTTAACACTGATTACATGCAAAAGTTTTGCCATATAAACTACAAAACTGCTGTCTCAATTCGCTATTGATTTCCCCTCCCGGCTTATTGTTATACTTTCTGCCTAACAAAGTGTCATTATCGCTCATTTTATTTTATTTTTTTTTTTCGATTTGATTAACACCAATAACCAGTCTGTTTCGCAATGAAATATTCATAAGGGTGGCAGGCAAGCAAGGTTGCCTTGCCGGTGGCGACGACGTAATGTCTCACTTGCCAGGGAAAAAATTTGCTGTAAAGCCGGGGCGAATTACGCCAGCGGCAACTCATTTGTTAGCACACAATACCGAGTTTATATATATATTTTATGTATCTAGATTCATTTATATCGCCATTGTTTGGCTACCAACCAACTACCTGTCATTAATATTTTGAAGGGCACACTTTCACTTGCCGGCACATATTTTTTTCATGACGATAATTAAAAGTGACTTTATTACGTATGTGTGTTTGGTTTGATTAAAGCAAAAACAACAACAATAAAACCGCAAGCAACAAGCCACTGGCAGGCCTCATACATTACACTGTCCGAGGGACAGACAGTTAGTTGGCCGGTTCTTTAACACTAGTGAGCGCAATTTTAGTTCAACACTCATATAAGTAACGTCAGCTGCTTTACGGACTGCCATTAACGTAACCATATGACAACTAATAACGCCACTTGCGATATCAATCGCTAGAGTTGACATTTGTGTGAAGCGCTGTTGACAGTTATTTTTTGTTGTTGTATTGTAGTTGATGTATTAGTTAACAACAATAATTACTCATCACTGCAGACATACAGACAAACATACATACATACATACATACACATATACATATATACTTCAGTAATAAAATGTGAAAGAATTTGGAAGCAACCGATTGCTGTCAAAGCCGTTGACAAAAATAATCAAAAAAAAAAACAGCTCTTTATTGTCGTAATGTATTGCCTATTATGAGCTGTTATACTTAGTTTTATGCTGTCAATTTTGATTATTTTGTAAAGTAGCGCAAAATGAAGGCGACAGTTTCGAAGGCAGCGGTTGGGTGTTGTAGTCATGCGGGTGCCCCTTTAGCATAATTAGAAGTAGTAAATGTCTATAAATGTGTGTGCGTTGATAAGTATATCGGGTAAGTAGCAGACTGGGACTCATGCATAATTGAAATGGAATTGCTGTGACAAGGTTAATGCGCGACGGCTGAGTAATGATAGGGCATTAAGGGTGAGCTCAGAGGCAAATTGGATAGTTTTTATTGGATTTTCTTGCGAAAAATGTGAGAAGTTTGAAAATGTAACATTTTTTAGACGCAAAATTAAAAAAAAAAATTTTAAAATAAATGAAATAAGTATAAATATGAAATATTATATAATAAAAAAATAATAATATTCAAAATTACAAAAAAAAAAAAAATAATAATAATAAAAATAATAAAAAATAAAAATTATAAAAAAAGAAAAAATAAAAAAATATAATTAAAAAAAATAAAAAAAAATATTAAAAAAAAACTTAACTTTATAAAATTATTTTAACAAAATTAATAATAAAAATAAATAAATAATAATAATAAAAGTATTAAAAAACTAATAAAAAAAAAAAATTTAAAAAATAAATAAAAAAAAAATATTTTAAAATAATAAAAGAAAAATAAAAAAATTTATTTAAAAAATAAAGAAATAATTAATTTTATTTTTCATTTTCTGTAATATTTTGAAACACTTTCCATTTCCAAATGAATATTATTTAAATTAAAAAAAAAATAAATAAATAATAATAATAAATATAATAAAAAATAAAAATAATAAAAAAATAAATAAAAAAAATTAACAATAAAATTAAAAAAAAAATAAATAAATTTATTTTAAAAAAATTATAAGAAATAAAAAAAAATATTTAATAATTTTTATTTTTAATTTTCTGTAATATTTTGAAACACTTTCCATTTGCATAAAATTAAACGAATATTACTTAAATTATTAAAAAAAAAAAAAATAAATAATAATAATGAAATTAATAAAAAAAAAAATTAATGACAACAATAAAAGTATTATAAAAATTATAAAAAAGTAAAAATAAATAATTTAAAAAAATAAATAAAAAAAATATTTCAAAATAATAAAATAAAAATTAAAAATTTATTAAAAATATAATTATTTTTATTTTTAATTTTCTGTAATATTTTGAAACATATTCCATTTGCATAAAATTAAACAAATATTATTTAAATAAAAAATAATAATAATAATAAAAAATAAAAGTAAAATAAAATTAAAAAAAGTATAAAAATTTATTTTTAATAAAGAAAAAATATTAAAAAGAAATAAAAAAAGAAACAAAATATTTAAAAAAAAATAATTTAATTTTTAATTTATTTTTAAAATTTTGAAACATTTTCCATTTGAACAAAATTAAACGAAACCATTTATTCAACTGGACCACACTAAAAAATATTTATAGAAGCAATATATTATGAACTCAGCTTTATGAAAAATATGTATATAATATGTGGAGAAATCCACTTATTTAATCATTAATATTAATAAAAACAGTAAATTATTTATGATTAGAAAGTGTTGAAAATTATGGCATCATTAAATGACGAGTTTTATTAGATAAACTCACACGAGATATCAGCACACCATATCAGCTTTCTCAACACCAAATCAAATCAATTTCATATGAATTATTATATTATTTGCTATTATTTCGTTTAGCACACAGACATATATTCACACACGCATAAAAATAAATTACACAAAATTCTCATATTTTCTCTCAGAAAATAATTGCCGACCGAAATCTATAATTGAGCTAAATTATCGTAAAAGCACAACTAAATTTGGACACATACTAAAGTAAATTTTTCAATGAAGACACACACATACAAATACACTCTGAGTTCCCAAGTGAGCGCTATTAAATTATTTACAGCCAGAAATCTGTCTATTTACCATATAGTAGTTGTGTAAAATATGAAACTGCGTAATTATTGAGCCGCAGCGTGTATATTTTCATTAATATTTTCTTTGTTTAGCAGCTGAAATTAATGAAGAGTCCAACAAATAAAAATTCCGAAAAAAATCATGATATCAAATTACATGGCCAAGCCTTGAAAATAGAAGAACCTAAGACAGAAATTACTAAGTGCAAATGTGAGCATAAATTATAAAGAAATATGAAAACATATTTAAAAAAATTGAAGAAAAACTGTAGAAACGCATTAAGCAGGAAGAAAGAGTGGAAAATGTGAAGGCTGGTGAAATGCGGCGCTGCAAATGGCAAGTCTAAGGGGAATGCATACATATTTTTTTTATATACGTGTGTATGTCTGCTGCTATTTTTGTTTGTGTATGCCATAGTATACATTACAGGCCTGCGTGCGTGATTAATTTTTTGAAATTTATATTTTGTTCCGCTTTTCCAAATATATGCATTACTGCCTTTTGGGATACGCTTGTTTAGTTTTCGTTAAATTTTCTTGCAACCAAGCATTTAAATTCCACTTGCTGGTAATTTGATATTTTTGGTGGTGCTAGGAGGAGGAGATATGTGTGTAAGTAAGTGCGTTTGGAAAAAAAAATATTTTGTTTGCGCTTGGTGTGACTTTGGAAAAATGTTTACTTTGAAAAATATTATAAACTAATATTATTAAAAAAAAACATTTTTTTATGAAATTGAAAAATATTTTATTTAATTTTAATTTAATTTAATTTAATTTGATTTAATTTAATTTTATTTTATTTTTTATTCTATTTTATTTAATTTTATTTTATTTTATTTAATTTTATTTTATTTTATTTTATTTTATTTTATTTTATTTTATTTTATTTTATTTTATTTTATTTTATTTTATTTTATTTTATTTTATTTTATTTTATTTTATTTTATTTTATTTTATTTTATTTTATTTTATTTTATTTTATTTCATTTTATTTTATTTTATTTTATTTTATTTTAATTTAATTTAATTTAATTTAATTTAATTTGATTCAATTTGATTTAATTTGATTAAATTTGATTTAATGTGATTTAATGTGATTTATTTTAATTTTAATTTTAATTTTAATTTTAATTTTAATTTTAATTTTAATTTTAATTTTAATTTTAATTTTAATTTTAATTTTAATTTTAATTTTAATTTTAATTTTAATTTTAATTTTAATTTTAATTTTAATTTTAATTTTAATTTTAATTTTAATTTTAATTTTAATTTTAATTTTAATTTTAATTTTAATTTTAATTTTAATTTTAATTTTAATTTTAATTTTAATTTTAATTTTAATTTTAATTTTAATTTTAATTTTAATTTTAATTTTAATTTTAATTTTAATTTTAATTTTAATTTTAATTTTAATTTTAATTTTAATTTTAATTTTAATTTTAATTTTAATTTTAATTTTAATTTTAATTTTAATTTTAATTTTAATTTTAATTTTAATTTTAATTTTAATTTTAATTTTAATTTTAATTTTAATTTTAATTTTAATTTTAATTTTAATTTTAATTTTAATTTTAATTTTAATTTTAATTTTAATTTTAATTTTAATTTTAATTTTAATTTTAATTTTAATTTTAATTTTAATTTTAATTTTAATTTTAATTTTAACTTTAACTTTAATTTTAATTTTAATTTTAATTTTAATTTTAATTTTAATTTTAATTTTAATTTTAATTTTAATTTTAATTTTAATTTTAATTTTAATTTTAATTTTAATTTTAATTTTAATTTTAATTGTAATTTTAATTTTAATTTTAATTTTAATTTTAATTTTAATTTTAACTTTAACTTTAATTTTAATTTTAATTTTAATTTTAATTTTAATTTTAATTTTAATTTTAATTTTAATTTTAATTTTAATTTTAATTTTAATTTTAATTTTAATTTTAATTTTAATTTTAATTTTAATTTTAATTTTTTTTTTTATTTTATTTTATTTTATTTAAAAAAAAAACAAAAATTATTTATAAATACACATAATTACAACTACAAAATTGTCCGCCTTGTAACTAATAAATTTCCAACTGTCAATAACTCAACAGCAAATACTCACATACACACTCTGAGGCAAACATTGAAGCATTATAAATAATAGCTTTTCAATTAAACGTCACAGTGCCGCGCCTACATGCGACTTGCCAGCACAAAATGCCACATGGAAAGCAAAAACAAAAATAAATAAATTACACAAAAATATGCATGTTAGCCGCACAAAAGCAAATAAATAAAGCTTGTGAGGCGAAGCCACGAAAAAAAACACAAATAAATTGCGCTAATGGTAAACCCTTTAAAGAAGCCATCAGTGTCAATTTAAAGCGGCATTTAGCTGCATATATTAGCAATTTTTAATATTTAAAGCAAATTAAGAAAATAAAAAAGACACAAAAAAGCAATGTATTTGCATAAATACATATGTATGTATGTCTAACTGTTTGTATATTAGCTTGTATGTATGTATGCATTGAGGTGTGTGCTTTGCAACGTCAAAAATATCCCACGCAAAAATGTAAATGAAATTGACGAGACAATGGCAGCCATTAAACGGCAGAGGTAAAATAGTTACAAAAAGCACTTAAAAATTAAAAAAAAAAATAGATTTAAAAATAAGAAAAAAATTTAAAACAAAATTTAAAATATAAAAAATCAATATTTTTCATACTAGAAAAATAATAAAATGCATTTAATGGGGAAAAAATGATAATTATGTTGGCTTAGCGCATAAGCTAAATAATGACAGTTAAGTGAGATTTATGAGCGTGTGAAACTAAATAAAAATGGTTATGACAAATTGCGGACATTTTAAAAAATTATAATAAAAAAAAATAAAAAATAATAAGAAAAAATATTTAAAAAAAATATTTAAAAAAATATGAAAAAATATATTTAATGAAAAATCAAAAAAACCAAAATTTAAAAAAATATTTCAAAAAATTAAAAAAAAAAAATATTTAATGAAAAATCATAAAAAAACAAAATTTAAAAAAATATTTAAAAAATTAAAAAAAAATATATTTAAAAAAAAATTATAAAAATATTTAATGAAAACTCATAAATTAAAAAAAAAAATTAAATAAAAAATAAATTTAAAAAAATTTGTCGCATCAAAGAACAAATTTGTATGCATAACTAATTTCATTTGATGTCACAGCTAGCAAAGCGGAAACAGCACGCTTAATTTTATCGCAATATTTTTTTTCAATTATTTTCAAAAAAATATTAAAAAAATATATTTCATAAACTCTGCTACATTTCGCATACATTCCACGTTTATCTAACTAAATACCGCAGAGATTATATTTTTTTATATATATTTTTTTTTTTTGCAAAAGCATGCCATAAAAGCACAAAAAACCCGCTGAAAAGCACAAATCCGAAAGGCGTTGATTGCATGACGAGCTAAGCTTATTGAACTAAAGCGAGTAAAAAATTGGCTAATGAGCGTGGAATTAGTGGCATAAATGAAAAAAAAGAAATAAAAAATGAACTAATTTATGAAGACATATACAGAAAAATTAAAGCAGCAACCAAGCTGAAGCGCTGAAAAATATGAAAAATGGAGCAAAGTAGACACGTCAATGAATAGGCAGCAAAACACGCATTATTTTAATTATATACATTTACATATGTACACAAGCATGTGCTGCAACTGCTTATGTGTTTATCTTTACATTATATACAAGCAAATGTGTGCTATCTATCTCCAAGCAGGCAGCAAAGGGTAAACGCCCAGGCCTCTGCTGAGATTGCCAACAAGCAATGAACTCAGTGTGTGTGTGTATGCAACAACTACTTGCAGCTAGTCTACTAGTGTACTACAAACTAAAATCTTCAAAACATATGTAGTTATGTATGTATATATGTATCTGAGGCATGGGCTTGCCCGGCAGCATACTGGAAGTGGAACTAATGAAGGGCGTTAATCAACTGTCAAATTTTCTGTGTTCAATACAAAATTTATGAGCTATAGAAGGCAGGCAGAAAACAATAACAAGTAAATGACTAAAAAAGCAACAACAACAAGTAAATGAGTAAACAACAACAAAAATACAAAAAAAACAAATTTGAAGTGAATTTTTTTTCGTTTGAAGTCTAAAAAAATCAAAAAAATATATGTGTATATAGCACTATACATATGCATGTCTCTGTATGTCTATGTATGTATGTATCCATGTAAATAAATCTAAAAAAAATTTCGTTCGACATTTAGCTGTACAGCTTACAATTCTATTTGAATTTTTCAGCTACTTTGCCATTGAGCTGGGATTTAAATTTTTGCTGCCTTTTCGTTTGTTTGTCGTAGAAATTCGAATTTCGAAATTTTATTTCACTCGTTGGTCGTTGGGAATTCAGTGGCGCGCAACAAATATGCACTAAGCGGATACTAGTTTTGAGGTGAAGGTTAGAGTAACTCATATGGTAGAAATTGTGTATATATAATGCAGCAAAAATGTTTGAAAAGCCAAAAAAGAACTAAAAATATAAAAGTAAAAAATAAAAAAATAAAAAAAAATAAAAATAAAAAAAAAAATAAAAAAAATATAAAAAAAAATTTAAAAAAATGTATAAAGCGCGTTATTGCCACAGCGGGACATAACTGTCTGACTCAGTTATACATTAGTACCGCTATTTAATTAATTTGAATTTTGACAGAAATAGTGCAAAATTTGTATGCAAATGTATACAAAAGAAAAACTGTTGTTGAAGACATTAGAAATATTTTTGTGCATTTGGCAAAGTAAATGTGCGAATTTCGAAAATTTTGGGTTCATATTTTTAATTATTTTTTATATATTTTTTTTTTAATTTTTTCTTTAATTTTTTTTCTTCTCTTTTACACGCCTTTACCGCTCTAAAAGCGCACAAAATGTAGTTCAATGCCATTTCTTACCAAAATTGGAGACCAACCCAGCGTTAATGACTTATATTATATAAGCTAAGTAACCATTCACATCAAACATTCACCAAGTCAAAGTTCATAGAGTTCAAACTAATTTCGAATTCCCGATTTAAATTATTTTTTCAGAATCAGAAGAATTAGAAAGTAGCGCCACTGCGCTACTTAGTTCACTAACTAATTTGCAAGAAAAAAAATATATTTTTCTTATAAGACAAAATCTAATTTGGACCATTGAATTGTAATTAGCGATTTTAGCACAAATGGCCTAAACTAGAGTGAAAGGTGCACAGCAGTTCCAGCTGCGTTATAGAGAGCAAAGTTCTTTATAATCATTAAAAACAGGGTAGGTGAAGGGATAACAGTAAAATAATTGAACTTTTAGAAAGAAGTCTTTGTAAAAAATATGACTTCTCAAAGGTTTTACAAAGTTGTTGAACTCTACAACACTAGTTATCATCCTAAGGACGTAAATAAAAAAAAAATAAATTAAAGTCGAACAAGAAAAATTATTTTAAGGTTATATTCATTACATCTTCCTCTATAAGACAAGTCGCTAAAGTAGAACATTTTCAGTTAGACTGAGTCTCTAACACCTTATATAACCTTATTCTTTAATATCTATAGTTCAAATTATTACTCTCAAACTCAAAAAATATACACCCAAAAACCACTTAGTACCTCACAAAGTGTCGCTCCGAAAACCCAGTTTAACGAGCGCCATTTCGGTCACCAGCTCGTAATATCAAAAGCACACAATAGCCAACTGCTGCTGCTGCTAGCTTTTTTATTGCTCGCGCGCGCGCTCTATTATTCACCAATGGCCCCAATGAGTTAACCCTCAAAGTGGCGCGCTTTAGCGGCGGTGGCAACAAAACTGCCAACAGCAATGGCAGCAGCAGTGCGCCAAATGCCTCAGCAACAACAACAAAAGTGGCTGATCCAACAGCAAAACAACAATAAAACGCGCAAGAGCCAGCTGTAGCGCCTGGGCAAACGGGCAAACAGGCAAGTGCGACGCGGTGCGGTGTAAGTGACGCAGGCGCTTTTGATGCAACAGCGCGCGCATTAATATTTCAATGAAAGCCATCAGCGGCAGCAAGTTGCCAAACAGCCAAGAAGACAAAAGTTATGCAAGCAACAATGAAAGCAAAGTGCAGCGCTCTCTTTATGGTGTGTGTTTGTTGCAATTGGCTGCCCCGCTGTGTTGTCGCAAGTTGCACATCAGCGAGTATAAACAAACTGCAGCAGACGAAAGCGGCGAGGCGACCAGAGGAAAACTGGGTGTAAAGAAGAAAATGTAAATAATAATAAAAAACAATAAAAACAACAACAACTGCGCTAAAAATGCAAAACATGAATGGAGGCAGCTTGCGTAGTATGCATGAGGGCGTGAGGTGGCTGTTGGGGCAGCGCGCTTTTATACTTTTACCACTCTTCTTGCGCGACTCACGGCTGTTGTCGACGCTTTCGCTAACACTTAGTGGCATAGATAATTTTAGTTGTCGCCGCCTGGTGTTGTTGCCGCTGTTGCTTAATCGCGCGCCATATTTATTGTTGCTTTTTGGCTTGCGCTTGGCCGCGTTGGCCAGCGCACCGGATGTTTATATTTTTATTGGCCACTAGTGCCGCGCCACAACCAATCCAAGCAAACCGAGCTGCCAGTATGTCACTCAGTCGCCTCAGTCGTCAGTCAGTCCGTTAAGTATTTCGCCACCACAAAAAGCAACTGGCTGGCATTTCTCCGTCAACTTCTTGGGCGATTGACCGCCGGCAACACTTTAACTACAGATATATATGTGCGCCGCGCTAAAAGTCTGATTACGAAATTGCACTACTTTTTCTGCCACTCAACTTTCCTCTTGCCTTATTTGCATTTCTCTCTGCATTCTAATGTACAGCGTGTTCTTATTTTAACGCAACTAACAGCAGCGCTGTATATGACCTCTACTTGCACTCCGCACGCGCCTCGCCGCTTGGCGGAATTTATATTTTTAGTCACTGTCAGCCGGCGCTATTCACTTCCGCCAACACAGCGTGTGTCTGCACTTTGTCGTCTACAGTGGCCGCATAGCCATGACTACACCCGTCCAGTTGGCGCAGGTCAAGCGACTGCTAAACATATTTCGCCGCGTCGTTGGTAGTTGTTGGCGGCGTTGGCGAGGCGAAGTGCTGAAAACAGCTGAGAATTTATATGCGCCAGCATAAATAGCTCTGTTGATATCTAGATTATTGAAAATTATTCAAGCGCTGCGCTGTGTCTGCTGGTGGCGTCTGCGGGTGGCGGGTACTTGGGGCGGCTGTTGGCCAGTGGCAGAAGGCGGAAATGAATGGCGCGCTGATATTGCGAATGGCAAAAGCGTTGTAAATAAAAATTGAAGGATTGAGCGCGTACGTAGTCTGATTGGCAAGTTTAAGTGGTGAATAAAAAATGTTGAAGTGTGAATGCTGGAGGGCATGTAATTAAGTAGTAAGGTCAATAGAGATGGATGGATGAAGAATACACAAATGTTGAAAATGGACTTTAGCATTGATTGAAAAATAAAGGAAAACACATTCTAGGAGTATTAATATTTTGTTTTTTCAGATTTTTTTAAATAAAAAAAAATTAAAAAAAAAATTAATTCATAAAAATAAAATTTTCTTTAGAAAAGTTATAAAAAAAATATAAAAAATAAATTTAGGTTTTTGATACAGTAAATGAGCCACGTAGCTTAGTCGAACGCGCCTTCCATAGATGTTAAAAAATATTAGTGGTTAGTTACTGGTTATCGGCTGACGCTAATGTTGCAACAACATTTCCTAACCGCGCGAACTAGCACACATTTAAAGAAAAAAAGAGAAAAATTAGAAGAACTAAAAATGAACACAAAACAAATGACGCGTCGGGCAAAGGAATTGCCTCCTTCACCACAGCGTAGCATACAAGCAGGCGCTACAACCCATCTCCTCAACTACTACAGGTGACATGCTGCTTTGTGCTGTTGTGTTGCACAGCAGGTGTTAAGTAGGCTATCGCGCTGCAGCGTTGTGTTGTCGCAGAAATTTATGTGGCGCGCGGCGCATGCAAATGAGGCAGAACGTCAAGCGCACAAGTCAAGCCAATGTAACGCGCGTTTATTTATATAATAGTTTGTGTGCTTTTACTTTAAGTTGGTGTATGTGTGTGCTTGTTGGAACATGCAGCAAATGTTAAGAGCTGACATAAATTAAAGCGCTGTGTTAGTTTGAAAATGTAAAAAGCTAGCGAGCGCGTTTAAAGAGAGGGTTGAAATTATAGGAAATTAAAGCTATTTTTGAGCGCGCTATATTTTTGACTTAATTATTATATAATAAACAAAATGAAGTCATTTGACATAGCTGAAAGCTTCAATTGCAATTTGACGAGTGAAAGCTCGCATGAGCTTTCAAGTTACTCATACGCAGCGTTGGTCAAAAATTAAAATTTTATATTATTTATTTGAACAAAAAATTAAAAGTAAAAACTTAAATTAATAAATAACATTATCTTAACTCAAATGCTCCTAAATTTATTAAAATTTTACTAAAAAATTCCAACAAAAAAATATTTAATTGCATAGCTGGCCTATATTGCAACAAAACGCTTACGAAAATAATTACTTTCAAGTGTTCCAGAGAGCGCACAAACACTAAATAATTAGAAAAAGGGCACATATCTACAAAATCTGCACGTCTGAAGTGCTTAAAAGTAGTGACACCAAGTGCTAGTGCACCCATAAATGGCACAAATATCATGTGGCAAGCTTTTATTTAAACTCAAAAATCTGTAAGTAAGCTGGCGTCCCTCTTTCAGTGTGCCCGGCAAGCATTTATAGAATTTTAGTTGCAGCAGAAATTCATGTTAAATGAATGAATGAACTCTTGAAGCAAAGAAAGAATTGCGCACAGGTATATATATATATATATATATATAACTACAAGAGTAGTTGCAGAAGTGTAAGTAATTGCAGAGTATGTGTGTGCTTTGTTTTTGTTGAATTGAGGAGCTTTTCAGAAACACATACATACATATATATACATATGTTTATATGAATGCTGCCTGCTTGCTTTAATGAAAGCTAGTTGTGGGGAGAGTATGAGTGCACCCTCTAGTAAATATAGTAAAAATATATATAACTGTGAAAATAGTATATGCTTGTGGTTATTTGCCTCCTCTCCAAATATGTAGTGGTGTGTGTGTACATTTGCATGTCAGCTTGAGTTCCAACATAGTTGGCATGAAAAGTTTGCACAAGTGGTGCGCCTTTGACTGCAGCACGTCATTTATAATATATATGAGAGTACCGTTATATATATATCTAGAACTAACTATGTATGGATGCTTAGTATAGTTGTTGCCCCAACAAATGCAACAACTTGCAGCAAACTCTACTAATAGCCACGTTAGCGCACAGCTTCAGCTTCAGCCGGCCTGCTTGTTGCACCAACAAATTATTTACTCACTACAAAACACATACAATTTACTTGCCACAAACACACACATATATATATATATATATATATATATATGTATACGCAACCTGATTGTGCGCGCATGTGTGCCTACTTGTCTTGCTCATAATTCGATTGAAATGCTGTCAGGCGCGTCCTTACACACTACACACTACACTCCAAACTATCCAAACGTCCTGTTTGCCGCACAACCTGCCACTCGCCTAATGGTAATCTGTTGGCTGGCTGGTGGCTGTGTGCTTTACATACAATCATCTATACTCCCATGCCGCACAGTTCTTGCATGCCACAACACTTGAAACTGCCGTGCCATTCATACTTTTCCGTGCCGAGCAATCTCAAACCTCAAGCTCAACCTCATTTTTCCGGCTGTGGCTGCTTTTCCGCTTGTTGCACAAATACAACTACACTTCAAGTACTTACATAAACACATATATACCGTTAGCTATAACTGTATATAGACTATAGTAGACACAGCTGCTGCTGCTTTACATACCTGCAATGAGAAGAAGAAGAAGAGAAGAAATGTCATTTGAGTAAACGATTATATGTATATATATACACATGTGTATTTATATATAGTTAGTGCTTGCAACTAGGTAAATGAGCACAAAAGCGCAATGCAAAAGCAACAACAAAAAATATATAAATATTTTTCTTTTTTCAATTCTACCCTCGCTTGCGCTGGCTTAAGTGCATATAAGTGTGTTGTAGTTGCAATTTTTATAGTTTAACATTCTCTTTTTTTTTTTGCTTAATTCATCTCTTTACCGTTATTTTCATTTTTTCCCTGCTTAACAAGAAATTGCAGCGCAAAGAATAAAAAGCAATGGTTTTTTTAGTTTAAATACCGCAAACATGTGCAAAAGCTTAAGTACACATGGTGGCGCATTAAGTTTTTCCCTACTTACATATATGCCGTTATGTGTGTGTAGAGTTTTTCTACAAAATTTAATTAAAGCGTAGCTTATATGAAGATAATAAACAGCAATGTGTATAACGGGAATGTTGCAATTGAGCTTAAGACTATGAGTTGAGTACTTAAAGTGAAATAGCAGCGAAAATTTGAATTTAAAATTGAATAAAGCTTTCACAAGAGCTTTCACATTTTTTATAAAGCTTTAATAACATTTTTAGGCATATTTTGATAGGCTTAATAATAATTCTACAGAAATTGACATGTTGATGTGTGATTAGGAAAGCTTTATTTATTATTTAAACTTTTGAAAGTGATTTGAGCTTTCACTTATTAGAATATACAACAAATACAATAGCAGAAACATTTAAAACGCCTTTATTGCACTAAAAATATAGAGAAGCTTCACTCGCGGAATATAAATATATAAAAGTATAAGCTTTCACTTATTCGGTAAGCTTTCCTACTTTTCCTTTGAAAAAAAATTTTGTATTTCAACAAAAATTGTTTTTAAAAATGCATGTCAGCGGAAAGTAGCGCTACATACATTTTTTCGTACATCGAGCTTTCGTTTTGTAGAATGAGCTTTCACAAAAAAATTATAATAATGAACAATATGTACTATTTGTAATGAAAATATATTTCAAATTTATTTTGAATAAATTAAGCTTTCATATTTCAGAGAGAGCTTTCACAAAAAAATTATTATGAATAATATGTGTTAATTATAATGTAAGTATACTTCAAATATAATTCTAATTTCTCTTACATCGAGTTTTCATATGGTAGAGTGAGCTTTCAGCTTTTAAACAGTAAGCTTTCACCAAAAACAAAGCTTTCATGCAAAAAAAAAATTGCATTTGAACAAAAATTGTTTTTAAAAATGTATACCAGCAGAATCTAGCGCTAAATGTATTTTTCCTTACATCGAGGTTTAATTTTTTAGAATGAGCTTTCACAAAAAAAAAATAAAATAGTGAGCAATATATATTTTTTGTAATAAAAATCTAACGAAAATATATTACTAATTTATTTTGAACTAAGCTTTCATATTTCAGAGAGAGCTTTCACAAAAATTTTTATGAGCAATATGTGTTGTTTGTAATGAAAGTATTCTTTGAATATACTACTAATTCCTCTTACATCGAGCTTTCATATAGTAGAGTGAGCTTTCAGCTTTTCAACAGTAAGCTTTCAACTTATAGAGTAAGCTTTCACCAAAAAAAGTTAAAAAATATTATTTCTGACTCTTTAAAAATTAATTTCACTTTAAATTTCACTACTTTTAAATAATACATATTCATTTCGTATTTATAAATGCAACGAAACACGCCTTTGTTTATTTCCAATCACCCGAGTGTGCTTTAATTTGTGTTTGACAAATGCATACAAACACGCTCAAGCGCACACAGTCAAAAAAAAAAAAAACGACCAAGCACAAAGGAGAAAATGCGGCAAAAGAGTGTAAGAGAGCGAAAAAATTAAATAAAAACATTAAAAGAGATTAATAAATAAATAAAGTTGTATAAATAGAGCAGCTTTTAAAAAGCCACACGCACTCATACAACAAAATGAACAAAATAAGCTCGAAAACAAGAATTGTTGCAGGTGATTTTCACGCAACACAAACAAAATGAAATTAAATCAACTCACAGCGTACAGGCCACATTAGGGCCGAAGCGGGAGCTATATACACACCCGCTCATTCATGAATTCATTTATGCATGTGTGTGTGTGTGTGTGTGTGTGAGCAAATACTGTGTGAAAAGCAGCAAAAATTACAGTCAACTGCCCGGCAGTCCGCAAAAAGGTCAACAGCTGACACACAATTCAGCAAGCACTCCACATCCGCACTCCGCACGTACCAACGCTTGAGGGCTTACGCATACAAACGCAGTGTTGAATACAACCCTGTATGCATGCGAGAGTGTGTGTGTTTGTACGAGTGTAAGTGAAAGCACTCACGCCAAAATTTAATTAAATTTATTTGGTTTGAGCTTTTTGTTTGTATCTACTTTACACTACTCACAGTGTTTCCATGCGTGTGTGTGCGGACCCAGCTGCTCGACGCTGCTCGGCACTTGTTATATAGGGTACTTTTCATACTTTTTTTTCTTTTGTTTTTGTGTTTTTTTACGAAGATTTAGTTATTATTGCTTTAGTGTGGCAAGCTGGTGTTGTTGTTGTTTCTTTTTTTGTTGTTATGCCCGAATTTTCCCATTCAGTCATTTAATTTAATTCAACTACAAATAACCTCAACGCATAACCCCACAAGCCTTTTCCACTCGTCGAAATATCCACCTTCACACACACCCACAGAGCTTTCACTTGTTTACGGCACACTACTGCTCGCTTTGTTTGCTTCTTCATTAAAGTTTTATGTTAATTGTTTTTGTTTTTTAAACAATTTTTGGAGGCATCTCCGACACCCCCTGGAAACTTGTTTGCCTATCCTTCGCTTCCTGTATGTGTCTTCCCCTTCACTCCACTCTCTTGGTTAACTCGATTTCTTTCACTTCCATTATTTGTGTGCTCGTATTTTCGTTGCCACAAAATTAGATTTGACCTTCGATTGTTTATAGCGCATGTGGCCGGCGGTTGTGGGCGTTGTGGGTCGGTTATTTATTGTAGTTGCTTTAGCTAGAGCTATTCTTGTAGCTTCTTTCCATTGTAAACTATTTATTTCTATTTTAGTTGTTGTACACCTTTTTCTCAATTTATTTTTGTATGAAATTGTCTTTCATTACTTTACAGTTATTGCCTGTAACTTGTTACCGTTGCAGCTGTGGTTCTACGATTGTATTGAAGCTTCTTCTTATCAGGTGTGTAAGAGTATTTATGTGTTAGATTTTCATGTGAAATTGAATTTGTGAATCATAAGTTGCGCTGTTGAGTTTTGGCGTTATAGAATACACTTTAGAGCAATGAAAGCTCTTAAGGTCACTGAAAATGTCTCGAAAGCTTTTGTTCAAAAACATGCGTAAAGATTCATATTCCTATTTAAAAAGATTTGTAGTTTTTGTAAAGCAGCTTTTTGTTTTAAAATCGGAGCTTTCACACGTAAATCGAGCTTTCACTGTTTTTCGAAAAAAATTAATGTAAAAAACTATGCATTCTTTATTGTTTTACATGCATATTAATTAGTTAGTTTTTGTAAAGCAACTTTTAGCTTAAAAATCACCGGAGCTTTCACACATCACCCGAGCTTTCACTGTTTTTCCTAAAACTGAATACAAAAAACTTTAAATTCTTTATAATTTTACTTGTGAATTTAATATTTTTATATTTTTTAGAGAAAGCTTTTTTAAAAGCTTTTGCTTTCCGAAAGAGCTTTTTAGAATTTTTTTTTTTAAACAAAGGTTAAAGCTTTCACTATTTTATGAAAAATTTCGAAATTGCTTGTTTG
This sequence comes from Zeugodacus cucurbitae, assembly GCF_028554725.1. Classification (NCBI taxonomy): domain Eukaryota; kingdom Metazoa; phylum Arthropoda; class Insecta; order Diptera; family Tephritidae; genus Zeugodacus; species Zeugodacus cucurbitae. Next base: position 3,257,520 of record NC_071669.1, read on the forward strand.
AACTTAAAGAGCTTTCATGATTGAAAGACTGATATGAAAAAACAAAGCTTTAAAGTCTTGAAACTGGAAAACTTTAGAATTCTATTTGAAGTAAATACCAAATGCCAAGTAATTACCAATTATAACTGCCAAACCCTGGCAATGTTGCCGTTTCCAGCTCCATGACCTAACTCAATATCAATGAACTTTCCTGAGCTTTTTTGACGTCTAACAACTACCAACGATGTGTGACGGTACGGCCAATTATTGGTCTACGAAATGGAAACAAAAAAGAAACGCCAAACATTAATTGCCACGCATCAAGCTGACTACACCGAATACGCCTGGGAACAAAGGGTGGGTTAACATTGTAAATGCCTGACAACAACAACGCCAAAACAAAAGCTTTGGCAAATGGAAAAAACGAAGTTGTTGTTCAGAAAAAACCGAATTAAATGCTATTCAATTATTTTACAATTCTATTACACAAAAGAATTGCAGCGGTAAAATAAATACATACAATGTTGCATGTTGCAACAAACCGCAAACATCGAGTTGCAGACACAAAATACAATAAAAAAAAAAAACAGAAAAAACGCTTAGAAAAAGTGCAGCGCGACGCGGATAGATAAACGACAAAAACCAAACAACAAATTGCCAGCAAGAAGGTTTTCGTTAGCGCGGCAGCAACAATCGATTGCCGTTGGAGGCACCGAATGCGAAGCGAGCATTGAACCACTCAGCAATGAGAATTGAGAATTGAACGTTTTGCCGCCGCAGCGCGACCATGTATACACAGGAGAATTTATGTTTGCCACAAATGTACGATTGTACGAGAACATGTGTCACTTATGCGCTGAGGGCCGTCGCTGAGTTGAGGACACGCGCGGCGGCGACGACGCTGAGCTGTGTGGACGTGCTGTTGACATGACCACAAATCGCGAGCGCGCTACTAACCGCATCCGCATGAAAACCAATGCGCGCACGCTTTGAGATTCTAGCCACAGAATAGTGGACACCAGCGGACGGACGGACGCTGCGGAGCTGCGCAAATCACAAGCAACAAATAACTAAGTGCTGCTGCCGGGGCTGTTGCTGTTGTCCTCGAACATGCACAATAATCACTCACGACAACGCCGCGGCAACAACAACAGCCAGTAAAACAATGCGTACGTGCGCTGTAGGAAATAAATAAATTATTGACATTAATGTCGGGTAACGCGCGAACACCTAAAGAGCCCGAGGACAGCGCGACGCCGCAAGCGCGTATAAAGTGCCGCGTTCAAGAAGGCTGCGTAGCATTGAAATCCATAAAAATCAAAATGACCAAGCTAATAATTGATTTCTGTAGCAAACATGTAGAAATATATAAATAAATATATATCTATATGGAGCTTTGTCGGAGCAGCTGTAGGAAGTCTTTGGAGCTCAGCGCTGCGAAAAAGCAATGACATTTAACTGGAGACAACTGGACAACTGTTTAAGGTAGCGCTGTTGGGAAAAAAGGCGGCATTGTGGCAGAAACACATGTGAAACAGCTGGATGTGGCAAGCGCCTGAGAACGAAGTCGGCACTAAAGCAGTTAGAGGGAGCGAGGATGGCAGAGGATGCCTGCGCACGGCGTAACAGGACAGATACTCATGTCATATCACTTGTGAACATGAAAGTAAACAAAAAGCTATTGTAATTGCAAACGAGCTAAGCGCAAAAAAAAAAAAGAAGAAACAAGAAACAATATACAAAGAGGAGAACGCAAAGCTGAAGTGGCATAAAAGCGCACGAACGTTAAGCACCTAAGTCATGTGATATAGAGGGCAGTTTAAGTGGACAATGTGTGTGAAGGAGCAATGGAAATTAAAGGATGCCGAAGACAAAAATACTGTTGATGAAAAGGAAAATGTTTTATAGAAGGCATGAGTGAAAGGGATAGGGACTGAGAAGTAGCGCGGAATATAGAAGAGTAGATGAGTAAATTTGTATGTAAAGTATGGTGAGGAATTTGAAGTAGCTGTGGAGATATCAAGCAGAAAAATCCGATTAAGTAAGCGCTTTGATAAACTTGAAGCCATCTCTCAAAACTCACCGCTTTTTATACGACTTAAAACTAGTATTGCATACATAGATCTGCGGAGGAGTTCAGGTGGTGTTTCTAGGTCATGTCTAAGAGGCTTAATATATGTCCTTAGACCTCAAGTTAAGTTTCTTGATGTTATTTGAGACTAATGAGGTCCTTAATTGGAGTTACTTACTATCAGTACTTCGAGATAATTTGACATAAGAACTTGAACTACGCCAAAAATGGTTCAAAGCGTTCTAAAAGAGAACCAGTTCTAGAACTAGATACCTTTAATGCCGAGTATACCTAGCTCAGGCGCATACTTCTACTTCAAAATGAAGCGCTAACCGTTTACTTTACTTCGTAGATATGAAGCCAGCCAGAAATCAACGAAGTTTACAAAAGTGAAAATCCGATGAAAGAAACAAGAACAGAGGGGAAAAAAATCTAGCAAATGCCAGGCGAACACTTCAAATTCCCATGTTCAATGTCAGTTTTCTATCACATGCCATTGCTGATGACAGCCTTGGCAGATTTGCGAAGAAGCAAAAAAAAAAAAATATTGCACCAAAAAGTTGATTGTTGTACATGCCACTGAAAGAGAGCGAATCCCGGACAGGCGGATGTGATTATGATTGTCGATAATGATGTTCGTACCAACCAATCGATGGTCATAAATTGAGTGGCTGATAGATAGGCTGTTAAACGCAGCAGTGGCACGTTTGCCTTGAAATGTAAAGTTGAAGTGAAGTCCAACGGAGAGAAGAGCAGAGAGAAGTGGTAAAAAAAAAGGATTTACGCTTTAAGGTGTTGAAGTGATTGGAGTGTATGTAATAAGAGTATCGCAAATGAGCGATACTTTTACTTAAGTTATTGCTAAGTAGATTTGAGCAGCTAAAGACATTAAGTGTCTCAAGTTTTTTGCACTTGAAATCAACTGAGTCAAGTATGAGGTCAAGCGTTATCGATGTTATCACGTTTCGGGCGAGATTGCTCTCATTCTAGACTTATTTCAATGAAGTTGCAAGTGAAATTACAAGTATCCGCTTAAAATTCGATGAAGGTAATGTGAACCTCGAAGTCGTTACTTGGTCTCATTCGGATTTTCGCCCCCAAGGGTTTTCATATGCTTCAGAAACTGGCAGCTTTCTTCGAGAGTTCTGTAACCTCACCATGATAGCTGTATGTAGAAGCGTCTTCATACTCTAAGCACTAGGAGACACTCTCTAGCATAGACAGATCATCCACAGGCCTTAACCACGCCCACACTTTTAACAAAAGCAAAAATCTAAAGTCATGTGGCAGCTTTAAATGACTGAATAACTTGCAACAAATAAAAAAAACTAGCGAAACTCAATCGCGCTTGAGCCTATTGTAAATCACAAGGAGTGCGTCCTACATGGCTTGGCCGCCGCGCTGTCGCTTATAGACTCACTGCTGTCAGGCATCATTTATGTGAGCAGCTGTCAAAGTTGTTGCATACGTGAGGCAAGCAGCAATAGCAATAATTGAAGGAATTAAATAAAGGCAAAGAAATAACGATTTTTAACGAACAAAAAGCGCTTAAGGCAATGCGCCACGAATAAATGGGCTGAAAACTGCATGCAACTCTGTGTTTGTGTGTGTGTGTGTTGCCAACAATAATAAAAAAGACGGCAAAGGGATCAACGAGCAATCACTTAAGAAAATCATCTGATAAAAATCTTAAAAAGGAAAATAATATTTATTTGCTGGCTGCACTTGCAACTTGCAACAAAAGGCAACAACAACAACTATGAGCTATTGTAGATATATTGTTGTTGTTGTGTGAAGAAAATCGTAGAACTGCAGAGCAGCAACAGCGCTGGTGCACTAACGCAGGCAGCCTCTAGCCATGCAGGGAAACATGTGGCAGCACAGAAAGTGCTTGCAACATATGGATTCTCTATATATTACTTGCGTACTTTTATTTGCTGGCCACTCCAAATGGCAAACATAATAAAAGAAATATACGAAAAATACAAAAAAAATACAACAATAACAAAAAAATCAAATTAAAGACGGACAGCCAGCATCACTGGCGGCAATTGAGTAGCATTGACGATTGCTGCAACTCGGCATATATGGTTGCAAGTTTTTGGCATTGCTACGAATGCGTGTATTCGCATAGAATGGATGCGCTCATTCCTCATGGCCATTATCAGTTGGACATTTATGGATGTGCTGCCGCAGCGCACAGTTACACAGTTACATAGTAGGTACCGGTACTCTTGTAGGCTGAGACATTGAGGCAGATGGAAGTCACAGACAGATAGAGATGCAAGCATGAAAGGCTAGCTAGGCGAACTGCGGCGCGTTGCAAGCACAACACAATGTGGCACATAAGCATAAGCCAGCCAGCCACAAAAGTACAGAAAAGGCCAAGATAAAATAGCAAAGCAAAAAAGAATGAGTGGAGAACAAATAAAAAATGAAAACCGGCAATAATAACATGTACATGCCACATGCCGCATGTATTCAGCATGAGCATGCCATAGGCCAAATGGGAGTTGCATGCTATAGAAACGAAACTCACATGTTTGTATGTTGCAGCAGGCAGTCGTACAAAAGGCCGAGCGTATAAACGTATTAGACATTGATCGGACAGTTTTTAAGTTATTTGAACGTTTTGTAGTCACAAGCGTACGCCGCGCCGCACTGCACTACAACACAAGACAACCAACCAACAATGTGGCAAGCAAGCAAGACGATTGCAGCAATTGCTGGCTGGCTGACTGAAGATGTTGTACACAGCACAGCACATTTCTTCGGCTTTATTGTTTTTGTTGTAGGCTTGATTGGTTTGATGACTCTGACTGCGAGGGGCTTCCATCGAGCGCTTAGCATGCATGCAACACAAAGGTCATCAACGGAAACTGATTATGCTGAGCTGTGCTAAAAACTGCTGCTGACAACACAAAATGCATACAACGGACGATGAAAATGATCGACAACAACAACAGCAACAACAACGACAACAGCAATAAATAGTAATACATTCTCATAGCAGTTAAAGGATTGTGGAAAATTGATTGACCAAGGAAGTGCTTAATGGTAGAAGAGAAATGGCCAAGAGATTGGCAAAAACAGATGCGCTGTGTTGCAAGTACAATTGATTGGCTGCATTTTCGATTGCTGAAAGATGAAGTTGGGCGGAAGAGCGAGAGGGGAAGGAAGAAGGGCGGAAGGTAGTTGAGAGGCTATGTTCGATGGTTGAGGTTGTGGGTCGAACGTTTAACAGCGCTTGTGCTGTTCAGCGATAATGAATTATTAAAAGCTGTGAAATTACATTTTTGCATTTGTTGTTGGAGGAAGCTGTTGAGGCAGGTTGTGTTTTTGAAAGTTATTTCTACAAAATAATCTTTTTTAAAAAGCTTTTTAGACTTGAAAGCGGTGTCTTTCACGAGCAATAAGCTTAAAGCTCAAGGGTCATTTTCAAAAGCTGTGCTTAAGTAACATTTTAGTTAAAAGTTCAGATAATATAAGGGACCACTAATACCATGGTCTCTCAATAGTTAGATTTTAGATATTTTTGGCATAAAATTGCTAAGTCATAACAAAAAAAAAGCTCAAAAACTTTCGAAAGCTCCTAAAAAGCTTAATGGTATTAGAAAAAATAGTTGATTTCTAGTAATTTTTGACTTACAATAGCAAATTCATTACAAAAAAGCTCAAAAGCTTTCGAAAGCTCTTAAAAAGCTCAACTAGTCTCTCAGTAGTTGTTTTCTATTAGTTTGTTATATATAAATGCTAAGTCATAACAAAAAAACTCAAAAGCTTTCGAAAACTCCTAAAAAGCTTAACTGTATTAGAAAAAGTAGTTTATTTATATTAAAAAATTTATATTCATTTTTGATATACAATAGCAAATTCATTTCAAGAAAGCTAAAAATCTTTCGAAAGCTCGTAAAAAGCTTAACTGCATTAGAAAAACTAATTGATTTCTCGTTATTTTTGGCATTTGGGCTCTCAGTAGTTAATTTCCAGTCATTTTTGACATACACTAGCAAAATCATCATAAAAAAGCTCAAAAGCTTTCGAAAGCTCCAAAAAAGCTTTACTGGCATAAAAAAACCAGTTGATTTCCAGTAATTTTTGGCATACAATTGCGTAAACATAAAAAAAAATATACTTTTGCAAGTTTGTTTTGCGAAAGCTTTTTTTCCGAAAGCTCCCCGAACAGCTTAACTAGATTAGAAAAACTTTCTGCAAAACTAGCAAAGACAATATCTTCCAATTAACTTTGCAAAACGAAATATCACAAAAAATGTTGCTCGTAACTGTCAAAAAAAGCTGAGTGACTGCTTGACAGTCAACTACAAACGAAAAATAAGTAAAATGTGAAAAGCTTCAAGCTGCAAAACTTTTCTATGAAAAAACATAACGGAAAGCAAAAATTTGCATAAAGCGAAATTGTGGAAAAATAGGATTTTTCAGTGAAAGTGAAGTGACATAGCGGTGAAATAGGGCATGACATGGCGTTCTCGCACTCGTTCTCTCTTTCTGCGTGTGTTTGTGTGAAAGCTATGCTTTGTATGCGATTGTTTGCGTCACGGATAACAAATGAAAGTAGGTGCAGTAAGCTGCTGCAGCAACAAAAACAACACAATTGTTAGCTAACAACTACAACAACAAAACTAGAATAACAACAACATACAGTATATGCAGTAGCAATAAACTAAGCAAACTGTTGTTAGCGCGCTAAATTCAGCAAAAACAACAGCAATAACAATAAGAAAGTGAATGAAATGCAAATCCAACAACAACAACAACAACAAATTCTAGCAGCGTAAGCCAAAGCTAACAACGCAAATTGTAATAAGCAAAGTACGCGCGCGCACGACTCACTCAGATTCCAAACTGTCTACAAAAAACAATAACAACAACAACAACAACACGTAGTAATAAAAGTTTAGCGCTAAAGTAAACGTGCAACGGCACGAGCGGGCAGCTGCGCTGAGCGACAGCCAGCAACTTCCGTACGTCAACATTTTGAAAAGTGGAGCAAAGCGTGTTTTTTGCTGATTTTATGTGTGATTCCATGTGGGAGTGTGTGGTGTGCGTGGGTGGTGCTGTTTTGGTTGTTTGTGTGCGCAAGCATGCGTGCCGCTGCATTGCTTTATACGCTACTTGGCCATAAGCAAATGTGGCATAAGCGTATGGGTGAAAAAAAGAAAAAAAAAATAATTTGTGGCAAGCAAAAAATAGCGGGATTTTGATAAATAGCATAGTTGCAGTTGTTGCAGGAGCTATAGTTTTCAAATGTAGGTTAGTTTTGTAGTTTTCTAAAGCCAGCAATTGCGATTGAAGTTGAGAAAACTCTTGTTGCAGCGCTTTTTTAACAAAATAAAAAATTTGAAGCATACTTTTAGGCGCACAATTGGTTATAAAGCAGCAATAATGCATAGAATTTACGTTTTTGTATAAAAAATAAGCTACTTATTTGATATTTTACTTCAAAAAAAATTTTAAAAATTTTGAAATCAGCATTTCTAGGTTAAAAAGTGTGCCTGCGCCTAGCAGTATGCAACTATTTTAGTTTAGTTTTCTAAAATAGTGTATCAAAACTAGCAATTAAACTAATTTCCACTGTATTTTGCTTAAAAAACGTTTCAAACACGCCATGCGCCTAAAAGTATGCTACGATTATTTTTATTTTGCCTTAAAATATTGTAAAAAAATCCAAAAAATAATCGTCAAAATGCACATTTTCACAGCTATTTAAAAGCTTTTAAGCCAGCAAGTACTTCAGCTATAGCAGTCGCTTTCTAGTGGCCAGAAAAATGGTAACCAACAACAAGCCACCGTGCATCAGGCACTAACATATGTAGGTTGCTCTGCACTTTTATTGCCACTCAGGCATTTCCATGCAATTTTAATTTCTGTTTGCACAACTCACATGTTTATTTTTCACATTTTCCATACAACTTGCTCGTTTGAGCGCGTATTTTTGTATATATTTATGCTCCTGTGTGATTGCGTGAAATATGAGTGCATATTTTTTTTTGTTGCATCTGAACAATTGCGTGCTTTATCGTCTTTGACTTGTTATTTGCGACAATGGAAATGTGAATCACGCATATATATATATATATAAAATTTATAAATACACACATTGGCTGCTACAAATACATGTAAATAAAATAAAATTGTGTGTGTGTGTGTGGCCTTTCAATTGCTGCACAAGTAATGGAAAATTGCATAAAATAAACAACGTTGCCATGCCACTGCACGCACGCACACACAGTAGTATAGTTGTTGTTGTAGTTACTGTGTACTCACACATACAAACACAGATGGAAAGCAAGTGCATTGTACAGATAAATTGTGCGCTCTTGGCCACAAGCAAATCAGTGTGTGTGATAAAGGTCATGAAAAAATATTGCAATAACGGTAAAAATATAAATATATATAACTGTGCATCTTCAACGGGCTTCATGCTTCACGTATTGTTGGCTTTATTGCAACTGTAAATGTTGTATTAACTGCCTAGTTGCACTTAAGCATAAATGTATAGTAGAGGAGTTCATTGATTTCTTAGAAAATTATATAATAGAAAGATAAAAACTGTGCTGATTTGAAATCATACAAGTTGAAATCATAAAATATCAATTTCGAAAGCTTAAAAGCTGGATATTAGAAAGTAATATGTTAATGCGCCTAAAAGTATGCAACATTTTTTGGCATGTCTTAAAAATTATTGAAAAATAATATATTTTTCTAAAAATTTAGTCATTATAGACACTCAAAACAGTTTTCTAAAATTTAGAAACTGCTTAACTAGCCCCTAATAAAATATTGAAAAATTCTTAGCATACTTTTAGGCCCATAAACCATATAATTTTAAAATTACGTGAAATATTTATAAGTTATTACTTATTTTGAGTCAAATCTTTTCAATAATAGCATAAAAAAACATGAAAAACAAAACAAAAAAATATAGCATACCTTTAGGCGCACGAAACATTATTTCTAAAATACCGAAAATATGTTGCAAGTGCGTAAACATTATTAAACGCGCTGTAAGTGTGTTAGAAATTCATATTTTACACAAAATGTAGTATACCATTAGGCGCCTGAAACAGTTATTGATTAAAAAAAGAGCTTTTCTTAGTTCAATTGCAACTTTTTATTCCTCCGCCAATGAACACACATATTTGTTGCTGCAATAATTTTTATTAGACAAAATATTAGCGACTAAAGTCAGCAGCGATTGCTGCAATATACGCTCACACTTTATTTATAGCGATTTTCTGCTTGCACCTACACATACAACACATTTTTTTTATGAATTCGAAATTCGCAAAGCCATAAAAAATATAAGTGAAATAGCATTTGCTATAGCTTATTTATGGCTTTGTATGCAACAGCAGCGGCAATTGTGTTCCGTTTGTTGGCAATTTTATATCTCCACTGCTGCCTTTCTCTTCGAGCTGCTGCTCAGGGAAGCTGCGCTGAGCTTACCTCGGCTGCTATTTGGCAAAGCTGTTATTTATTTGTGGATTCCTTGTTTTGTGTTTTTTCCTTTGCCTTGCGTTGCGTCTTAACCTGTCTATTTTATGTTATTTATGCATTTCTACAATACAAACAACAACAACACTATATAAGGAGGTGCTTTATATACCGCTACTATGTAGATATGTTTGTGTGTGTGTGGCAAGTCCGCTTACATATGCTTGTATTCACCTACATTTTACGCTGGCAGCTTGTGGTAATAGATTTTTCGCTAGAGCGCAATTTTTTTGGTTTTTTTTTCTCAGCTAGCTGTCGCTACTTTCTTCCGCTTTGGCAATTTTTAGCAATTTTCTCTCATTTTCAATTTTTTTCTGCTTCCCCTGCTTCTTCTTCGCTTGCAACAATTCCAATCTCTTTTATATTTTTCAATACTTTTTTTTTGTTTTCAACCAGAAAATATTACCGTTTCACCTCTTCGCACACACACACGCGCGGTTTTTATGGCAAACGCCATTTTCCTATACACATAAATTCGTAGTGATAGCATGCGCTGTTTTTGTTGTTGTTGCTGTGTGGGTGTTGTTGGATGCGCGCAAATAAAAATAAATTGAACGAGCAGCAAATTTCACAACAAATTCCGTTTGGCGAATTTTTATTGCAATTTGGAATTTAAAACCGAAAAATTTGTTTGCACAACAGCAAAGGGGGGGAAGGGGGGAATTGATAGCAATAATTGTTGTTGCTTGATTTTTGACTATTCACCTGGCGCTTGATGGCAGCAGAGTGAGTGAGAGAGAGAGAGAGAGGGGGCAGAGTTATAAAGTGGCGAGCAGTGTAGTTCATGGCAGCTGGTTTGCAGTTTTATAGCAACAACAATCAGCGTATAGCGCATCATAAGTTACTCTATATGTATGTGTGGATTACCGTTATATAAGCAAGCGCACTTTGTATATGCGTATATCTACTTTTATATATCTTAAATTTTAACTACACATTTTACACAGCCGTTTGTTAGTGCTTTTTATTTGATTTATTTGACTGTGTTTCGACATTTCTCTTTTATGGCTTGCCAATATTCATTTTAATTGAACGACTTTGCTTGCCACGAGTGGCACTGCTGAGGAAATTTTCGTTATACAAGAAGCAGTAAATTGGAGAGATGTTGGCAATAAATACCAATTGAAATCGACAATTTATTTTTGAATTTACAAAACCAAAAACAAAAAACGAAACAGCAGTTGAAAATCTGAGCAAAATATTTTTCGAAAAAATTTCTTCGAAAAATCAGGAAAAAGCGATTGAAAATCTGTGGAAAATTGCATAAGAAAAATTTCTTTAAAAAATTGCGCTTATTGTGGCAGCTGACTTGAGAATATAAGACAAGCCTAAAATCGCATAGTGACCAACAGTCCTTACATAAATATTTTCACTTCTCTTCATATAAACTCCTGCCTACATAGTGTATTTCCGCTGCTTAACAGCACTCATACCAATTTAACTCCCACTCCAGCGCAAAAGCTTTGTTCATAATAGCCGCCATTATCACCGTTATTATGGCAAACGATGTCGGCTGCAATACATTCTGTTGCAAAATGAAGATAAGTAGCGAGTAGTCTTTGCGCTAATGTAAGGCATACAGAGAGATGGAAATTTATGTGACGCCAGCAACGCCTAGAAATGTGCTAAGGATGTGTTTATATGGCTATTAAGCGCTGGCCGCTTAGTATAGTGTAGTGAAAGCTCTTATGTATACAAAATGTAGCAGAATATATTCAATTTAGTTTATAAATAAATGAATTTGCTGTAAAATTATGTGAGCTTTCGTGTTTTTGAAGCTTTCATCCAAGAAGCTTTTACGTTTTTAAGTTTAAAAACCATTATTTTAAATTGTAAATCGGAAAACTTCACTTTAGAAAAAATTTAAGCTTTCACACCAAAAATCTTTTGAGCTTTCATATAAAAAAGCTTTAGAGCTTTCATAAAACGAAGTTTTTGAGCATATTTTTTTGAGCATTTTAAATTGTTAATCGGAAAACGTCACAATAGGAAAATTTGAAGTTTTCATATCAAAAAGCTTTTGAGCTTTCATATAAAAAAGCTTTAGAGCTTTCATAAAACGAAGTTTAAATTGTTAATCGGAAAACTTCACTATAGGAAAATTTTAAGCTTTCATACCAAAAAGTTTTTGAGCTTTCATCTCTTTTAAATCAGAGCGATTTTATAAATTTTTGGACTTTCAGCAGCTTTTAGCTCTTAGCAAAAGTTACAAATATTATCAAAAAATATTTAATTTACTTTATAAGTAATAGAATTGGCTGTAAAATTATGTAAGCTTTCATTTTTTGAAGCTTTCGTCTAACGAAATTGTCCAGTTTTTAAGTTTAAAAATAATTTTTCGAACTGTTTTGTCAAAACACAACACTTTTGAAAATTTTAAGCTTTCGTACGAAAAAGCTTTTGAGCTTTCACATAAAAAAGCTTTAGAGCTTTCATAAAAAGAAGCTTTTGAGCTTTCACGTTTTTAAGATCTGCGATATTTTCAGCGTTTTTGAACTTTTCACTTCAGATTTGGTTATTCTAAGCGCTTACACTTTCAACAGCTTTGAGCTTTCAACTGCAAAAGTTATAAGCTTTCATCAAGGAATGAAGTTTTGAAAATGTTATTTAGGAAAGTGAGGAAAGTATGAAGTATTTGATGTAATATTTTTTATAATAATTGTTTAAACTAATCTTGATCAAATTTAAAGCTTTAAGCTTTTCATATTTCTACAAGAGTCAAGTAGACTCATGCCTACAATATCCCACACACTTGTTGAACGTACAAAAAAAATATATATATTGCCACATTGTTGCCTGCCACACTCCACATTAATGTTGCAACATCATTATGCTCACAAATTATGGCTTATTTGACCTGCAAGGCACAATTGTGTTAAGACAAGAGAACACGGAAAATGTCGAAAATAAACGAACAGCACAATGAATTTATGGAGATAAATAAAATACGTGAAACAACGCAATTCTTAAAGCGAAATAAAGGCATTTGCTATAGCAGCTGCATAGAGCTCCACATAGTAGTAGGAGCATAAAGCACTAAGAATTCTTTAAAAAAATATAAAAATAATTTGTTTTCATTTTTTTTTTTTGGCGTTGCACATATAGATACAACACCGCGTTTAATACACACGCACATCAAGTTACACATGAGTGTATGTATGTATGTATGTATGTACATACAGGCGGACAATCCTAAACATTTTCGTGTTGCCATTGGCGATTGACATGAGGAAAAAAATTACTGCAAAAATAACAACTCAAATTGACGCAAATACTCAACAGCAAAACAACGGCAAAAAAAGTATAAAATGAAGCAAGCGACACGATGACTCCTAACGCACGGCAGCGCAGCACCAAGAGGAGGACCAAACAACGCGTCAACGCGGCAACTCCACAGCGCCTTCACTTCCTAACTTTGCTGCCTTGCTGCATTTGGCGAACTCTACGTTGGCCGGCCTCTTTGTGCATACAAGCACGCATATGCTGCGGCAACCAAATGTGGCAGTGGCACCAACTTGGGGCATTTGTTGCAAAGCCAAATACGAGTATATGAGCGCAGATAGCGGACCCAACTTTGTTGCCGTATGTGCGCGCGTATGTTGCCACGCCAATTTGGTATCTACAACTAAATATGTTGTTGCTGCCACACAAACACACGCACACACTCACATGAAGCGCTGCTTGTGGAGTTCGCAACAAATGAGATTGCCATCATCATGCGGCATACGGTTTATATTCGTTATTTTTTTCAACTTCTTTTTCTCCTCTAAAACCATTTTGCGTTTTGGTCATTGCTTAGAGCAGCGGCTGCGACTCGTATTTCACATGCAAGTACCATGTGAAGGAGTGTGTGAGTCTGTATGGCTCGCATAGCGCACAGCATATTTGGTATGAGCGAATCCGTTAACTGATAAAAATCACCTTAAAGAGCTGAAATTTATCTATGACCCAGGTGAGTAGCCATTAAATGTTGCTTAGTTGAAAATGAGGCGGAAAGGTGGAAAGGTGGTAGAAATGGCACAGGCACTCGAGGGTTGCTGTGTTGCATACATGTGTAATAGATATGTGTGGTTGCCACGCAGTTTGACTTGATGGTCGGTAATTGGCGGGAATATATAATACTCAAGTGCTTACAGTTAAACATACACCATGGAAGTATTGCTTTCGAAGACACACAAATAGCAATAGCAATATGAGATATACGGTTGTGCATTTTATACCAAGATGTACAGACGTGATTTAGATTGCTAAGATACTAACGGTGTGCTTGACTGTAAGGAATTACTTTGAAAAATATTTTTTATAACGGTTTTTAGAAAAGGTACGCGCAATATTTGCACGAATAAAGAAAAAATATGAAAGCTCAAATGCTTAGAGCTTTCACTTAAAAAAGCTTTATGCCTAAAAAGCTTAATTGAATTTAAAATAATTAGAAAAATTACGTGCTCGCGCTCTGTTTACTATTAAAATGTGAGTTAGTGATTTTTTGAGCTTTCATTTGTAAGTATTACGTATAAAAGCTTTAGAATTATTTACAAAACCGAAACTAAAATCAATGTTTAATAATATGAAGTTTGGAATATATAAAGTACACTTTCATGCTTTTGGAAAGCTCAGTACTTCAAAGCTTTTATTTGTAAAAGCTTTCATCTAAAGCTTAGGTTAAAATAATTAGAAGCATTACCAAATCGCGTTCTGTTTACTATTAAAATGTGAGTTAGTGATTTTTTGAGCATTCATTTGTGAGTGTTACTTTTATAAGCTTTTGAATTATTTCATTTGTAAGTGTTACTTTTATAAAAGCTTTAGAATAATAGCTATCAAGCTAAAAATTAAATCGATGTTTAATTAAATGAACTTTTGCATATTTGTTTAGCTTTAACATTCATTAAAGCGCTGAACTTTTGAGCTTTCACTTGCGAAAGCTTTCACCTACGTTAGCTTATAAGCTTTCGCGCTTTTATTTAGTAGAAATTTGTAAAGATGAACAGAATTCAAAGCAAATTTTATTTTTTAAGCTCGGAAAGAAATCATATATGTGAAAGCTCAGTAAGAAGACTTTCAAAATAGAGCTTTCTGATTTTTTTCACTTATAAAAAACTTCTAGCTAAATAAAACACATGAGGTTTAAAACAGCTTTTAATTTCTCTTGAAATGCAATCCACTCTAACACTTCGTTCGACCTTTGCCCCCCTCGGAGGCGTTCACCATTTGCTAATACGTTCACCTATGCAGAATTTATCAACGTTTGCATGCGAAATTAGTGCAGCGCCATAAATAGAACTTAGAAAGCACCAATAGCTCAACGTCAGCAAAAGTTCCACGAACGCCAACAACAGCAACAACGATAAGGCGCGGCAGGTACACGTAAGTAAATGCAGCAAATAACTTTTCCAACTAATTTTGCATTGCATTTCACATGGAGTTCGGCGCGTGTGTGTGTTTGTGGCAAATACATTTGCAGGCGAGTTTACAAATTAAATGTTAAATTTAGAATTAATTTATGCAGTCGCACATGACGCACTTCCATATTCAACTTGCCACTTACGATTGCAAATGCAAACGTAAATACGGTAAACAGGCAGTGACTCCACGTGAGTGCCTGTGTATGTGTGTGGCGACATATTATGGTGACTGCATGCGATTTGCAAATATATTACGCGCATTGCATACAATTAACACACACACAGGCGCTCACATGCGGCATAACATACTTCGAGTAACACTTTTATTGATGGACGCTATTTGCATTTTGGGTCGCTTGCAAATTTCCGAAAACTCCACCTACAATCCATATTAACAACAAAAAACAGCAACAACCACACTAACTAAACTGCCCACCCGGCCAGCGAGGCGATAATTCCTTTTACGCCTGAAATATTTAAGTACAGCCTGGCCTTTTAGGCATTGTGCGGCAGCGTGTGGCACGAATTTATGTGGCAGTGGCATGTATGTGTGCGGCATGCAGTTTGACTGCAACAAATTGACGCGGCTGTAGGCGTTCGAGCGGCAGCGTGCAAACGAGCGCTAATGCAACCTGGCTGGATGGCTGAATGCCATCAATTCGCAAGTTGTCAGCGCATATGAAATGGCTGTTAAATTTAGCCAACGAATGGGCGAACTAACGAACCGGCGAATGCGCGAAATACTGGTTCAAACGAATGATGGTGGCGACACCTACGCGCGTCACGGCCTTGCAACGAACTAGCGAACTTAGCTGTAGCGCGCAATAAGCGTTGTAATGGCTGTTTATGTGCTATTTTGAGTGCGGCGCAATGGCAATGGGTAGGCTGAGGCG
This sequence comes from Zeugodacus cucurbitae, assembly GCF_028554725.1. Lineage (NCBI taxonomy): Eukaryota > Metazoa > Arthropoda > Insecta > Diptera > Tephritidae > Zeugodacus > Zeugodacus cucurbitae. The sequence goes on from NC_071669.1 coordinate 3,273,383, forward strand.
GTACAGAGTTGCCAGGGTTTTCAAAAATATGTATGACAATAATCAGAGCTGTTTGGATTAAGTATGAAAGCTCTAAAGTTCAAATGAAAGCTCTTAAGCTTAAGTGAAAGCTCAGAAGTTCAAATGAAAACTCTAAAATTCACATGAAAGCTTTAAAGTTGAAATGAAAGCTCAGATGTATTAAGCTTTCACTTTTAAAAGCTTTCAGCTTCGTTTAAGTGAGTTTAAAATAATTAGTAATATTACTAATTCGTTCTCAGCGGTTATTAAATAGTGAGCTGATGCCTTTTGGAGCTTTCATTTATAAGTGTTACTTTCACAAAAGCTTTAGATATTTGAATTATATGACAATAATCTATCTTGATTAAATAAGAAATCATGCTTAATGTGTTTATGCAACGTAAAAGCTCCTTAGCCTGCTTGAAACTTCTCTTTTCTGAAAGATATTGTATTATATGGCAACACTGCTCCTCACAACTACTCCGTTTTACTGCGTGTCCACTGCCAAATGTGTACTCCGCTTGTTGTTGACGTCAAATGGCGGCGCTATTGTTGTCGGCATTGTTGCATTTTCACTTCCAATGTCGTGTTTATTGCCATTGCATTTGCGCCAATACTTGTTTCCTATTTCTATTTTTATTATTATTAACTCGCACTACTATTTTTTTGATATTTATTGTGCGCATACCAATGCGTTGCCACGCTTTTTATTGCTGTTTTGATTTTTGCTACACGCAAATCAATTTGTCAAGATTTTTATGCGAATTTAAGTTGATGCTTTTTATAGCGCCAGCGATGGCGACGCAGATCCTCGGCGAAGGTGTTTGTTGTGAGTTTTTTATGAGGGATACTCATATATAGAAGTATTTTTGGACGCTTTATGGTGAAGTAAAGTGAAAGAAAGGAGCGGAAATGTTTTATTTGCGAAATATAATAACGGGAATATGCAATAAATCTGCAATAAATAATACATTTTATTTTAGTTTCACTTCTTTTTATTAAAGACGACGTTTGTTGTTTGGCAACACTGGCGAGGGAGAGTAAGAGAGGGAAGGCAGATTTTTGTGTTCTATTTTTTGAGAGTGTTTGTAAACAGCTGAGCGTTGTTTTTTGAGCTATTTCAAGTCGAATATTTCAGGAAAATAATAACAAAAATATTTTTAAATTTTTGAGAAATTATTTGACTCTTGAAATGAGAGAACGATGATTACCTTGGTATCAGTTCTAATGTGACTCTTAAAAATAAATATTATTTATGGCTTTTCCTGAGCTATTACTACTCTTTCAGGATTAAAAATATATAATTTATAACAGTCTTGAATTGGAAAAAATCCATGAAATCTGGAGGCATCAATCTCCCATAATTACTGACGCTCCTGAAGATTCTAATGAGGTCTTGAGAGGCCAATAAATATCAGAAATCAACTAAAAATCTCTTTATAATATAACTCAGCAAGAAATTGAAGAAAAAATCTGAAATTTAATGAAAGATAGAAAGCAGACCTGCCACCGCTTGCTGCCACTGGAAGGGGTGATTAGTTTGAATGACATAAAATCGAGAATATGTTGCAATTTATTTGTGGCAATCGGCCATGACTTTGCATATGTGAAAGCAGGCAAAAAGAGAACTGCAAAAACAACAACAAAAACAACTACAACAACAACAAACAGTAATGACAGACCAGCCGAGTAATGACAATATTTGCCTTCAGCAACGAAGTGCCGCTGAAAACATACAGCGACAAATTGTCAAAAAGAAACTTACAAGCAAAGAACTACCAAAGAAGAACGCTGGGGCAAAGAAATTAACGGTAACGCAAACAGCATGAATTTTGTATCAAGCCATGGCAATGAGGAACTGCTGAATATTGGCAAACTGACTGACTGCCTGACTGCCTGTTAGGCGAATGATGAAGGCAGTGTCTACATTTTGAGCGTTGCTGCCCTTGCGGTTAATTGAAGGAAATTAATTATTTATTTAAATTACGCAGCGCAACAACGCAATTTCGCCAAAGTAGCGTTATGTTGCACGCACGAGGAGAACGTGCAACATGCCAGCGGGCAGTAGCAGGAGACACATAAAAACCGTATAAAAATACTACATATGTTGTTGTACGAGTGGGTAAACAGTGAGTTTGTGGCAGGCAGGTGAAGTGTAGTGAAAGGCGGCAGTCGTAGTAGTAAGACAGTAGTGGAAGACTTTTTGTGGCTAAGCAACTACTTGCGGCATAATCACTGTTGTTCTTGTGGTTTTTGGCAATATATATTGTTTTTGTGTACAAGCAACATGCGTGCGGCTGCTGTGGCGTGCGAATTTTATGGTGTGGAACGGTAGACTGTGCCCATAGGGGCGCTGAGGTTGAAAGCCTGCAGAATTCAAAAGCAAATTTATAGAGATTTATATATGTATACAATATGTGGCAAGTAAGTGTGTAGCTTACTTTGCATGTGGCACAAACACTCTACACAGCAACTACTCAAACTGAGATTTTTATGTTCTTGCAACAAAACGCAAGTCGACTTGACCGCCATTCTATTTAATTATTCTGTTGTTCTTTTAATGTCTTGCCGAGATTTGTGCTAAAAACAGACAAAAAAATCGCGTGTGCTCAAGCAAATTGCGAAGAGTTGCGTCGGTGCGGCATGCAAATGGCGAGGCAAGTCGATCTACTAAGCTCCACGAGTGTAGACAATTAGTGCTACATATAGTAGTTAGAAGACGAGCAACACATAAGAATACATGTCTACAATTGTGTGGCTGCCAGGCGTGTGGGCGCGGCAAGTCGCGCTGCTAAAGGGTTTCCCATCTTTCGTCTTCACTTGCCACATACATATTATCTATCTTGCGCCTACGGCCGGTTTTACTCTATTGGTCAGCATGCACGCGATGCTGCCGTTTATCTTGGTAAACAGCTTGGCGCGCTGTCCATTCATTGCTTGCCTTATATGTTTCATTTTCTTTACTTTTTGCTTGTTATTTTATTGCTCAACACGCGTCGTCGGTTTTTTTTTGTTTTTGCTCCAACTCGACTGTGATTGTCTGCGGCCGCTGTGATTGCCATTGTTTTCGCTTGTTATCTGCGTTGTTTTCAAGCAGTTTAGTATGCTTAAGCGTCTACGTTTCATTGCGACTTGCACAAGCTTCATCCTTTGGAAGACTGCTTTTTTACTTTTTTCGCAGTTTCTTGTTGTGCCTTGTTTACTTGGGTTTGTATTTTTTTATTTTATTTTTGTTTTGTATGCTGTTTTATCTGTCTTGCTGCGTGTTTGCCTCCCACAGCAATTCACAGCCGCCATAGCTGCAGTTGGCAACGCTACAACGTTGCCGTTTCACAAGTTCACTGTACGTATGCTCATATAATGGCATTGCGTTGTGGTCGCGCATGCGTGGGCGTTCATGTATTGTATTTTCTGTTGCGTTGCATGTACAAATGTCGTATGTTGCAATTTGACATGACATGCAGTGGAGGAAAAATAAAAATACAGTGCAGGGAACAGCTTTTTCGCATGAGAAAAACATTTTTAAGATGCGCGCTAATTGAAAAGAGAAGAAATGGTTGAAGGAAATATGTGCGCACGTGGGTTAAAATCGATTGCATTAACTGGAAAAGGTGAAAATCTAAAAATTAAGATGTTTAAAGGTAAAATTTTCAAGATCTTCTGTGTCTGGAAAGCAAAATATTGATCGAACTATTGTAGAATTTCGGTTTACAAGCGACTTTTGAGAAGTTTTTTTTAAATATTATCCAGTATTTTTATAATATTTATAAGATTTTGTCTTGATAATGCATTTTTGCAATTATTTTCGAGTCACTCTTCCACACTACTTCCTTAAAAGATTTTCACTTTTCGCCCTCAACACGCAACATCAATTTACCATCACCTTGTCGTTAACGCTTAAGAGCTATGCGTAGGTGTGTTCTCTCTGTAGCATGCAACAATTTTTTAATGCATGCCACAGCGTAATAAACATGAAAACGAAGGGCAAGGCAAATTAACTAAACAACATGGCACTAATGTAGCTATACATATGTTGCTGCAACACGAAGAAAAATTTGTACGCTGATCTTGCGTGGCGATCGTCGCTGTTGCACGTACGTGAGGTGTGGCCAGCAACAGCCACAAGTCATTAAGTGAATTTAATACGGCTATCGAAGTAGTTAATTGATAAAGTTTCATTGAAAAATTGTTAAAAGCACTTCATTGCAAAAGGGTTAAATAAAATGCATATAAAAATTAAATTAATTGCAGAAATTATTTAATTTTTTTCCATACACAAGTTGCTTGAACTCAAGCCAAGCTTTTGTTGTAAATTTACAGCGCTATACGCCCACTTTTTAATTAAAGTTAAAGCCAAACGGTAAGACACAGCATCCATTCTGGCGCCAAGCATGCCAAGTCATAAGCGGCAACGCATAATCATCGCTGCTTAAGACATTGGGAAATTAAATGCATTACCATTTCCATATTAATGCAGCGATTTCTTAACAGCGCGGCGTTAACAAATGTCGACGATTTGTTGGCTGTACGTTGAGTCAAAGGAGGCGCAACAAGCCAAGCGTTAACTCGTTGGCGACGCACCCACCCGTAGCGACTGCGAGGAGAGATCAATGCAAACATGTTTGTGAAGTTTTGTAGTTTCTTCTACATCTACAGTGTGCCTCTGGTATGCATGGGTGCTGTCGCGCCATACCTGCACGCCGGCACTTGCGGATCTGCGATGCCAAAAACATGTTGGCTGGCAAAAGGGCACAGCGAAAATAGGCACAGTTCATTCTTGAGTATTTATTGAGTATGCACGCTTGGGTGCATGTGTGTCGCCGACGATGAAAAAAATTATGCTGAGACGCATCAACAGAGAAGCGCTCCAGCACGGGCAGACACAAATGAACACAAATGCACACAGTCGCCACACTGATAATGCGTGCGTTGCATTTAAAATTAGCCGCCAGTCAACAATTGTCAAACGAGCGACGACTCGCCAGCCGCGCGGTCACAAAGCAATGCCAAACGCGCGTTCAGTACGCCAAGCGATGACAAAAAGTCACAGCGCGCGTTTCGTGGAGTGAAGCGCCGCACCGCGCCGCGCGTTGTACAGACAGACGCGGCGCGCGTACGTTGCATATTAATGACAGCGGTAATGATGATGAGTAGTGTCATGGCAGAGTCAGAGTTGCAACAAATGAAGGCGCAGAGAGCAAAAACATGCAAAAGTGTTTATAAAAAGTCGTTCGCTAAAAAACTTAAGTAGCAGCAGCGCGCATAATAAAATAAGGCAGAAACGCGCAAAAATTAGAAAATGCGAATTTTAGCGCAGCTAGACGCCGCCAGCAAACAGCAGTGATTTTTTTGCACGGATTCTTGCAATCGCAATGTGCGAAGCGCGGACACGTTTTGCATGCCTAAGTACGTGTAAGCGATTTGTTGCTGCGGTTTTGCTTGCCGCTTCATTTTTTATTGCGCTCCGCATGTATTTCATTTTAAAAGCTATGCGGGCATTTTGTGTGCGAATTGCGGCAATTAATGTGCATGTCAATTGCTTAACTGACAGTTATTGACAATTGTAGTCGCCACAAAGTGCTGGTAGCGCTGTTGAGCGGTGGTGTGAGCGAGACCGCTTAAGTGGCGCGCATAAACTGAGTTAAAACTACTAGTTTTTCGTGTGATTGACGTTGCTGTAAGTATTCTTAATGTGCTGATTAAGTGTGCGCTGACAAGTGACAATGGCGGAAAAAATTTATAAAATTTATTACAATATTTTAAAGTAGTGTAAATGTTACTTAAGTGGCAGCGCCGCTATTTACGTGTGTGGGTGAAGCTTATAATTTGCAATTTATAAATATATAAAGAATGCGCATTAAAGCTGACAGTTGAGAGGTGTCAAGTTGAGTTGTTTTATGACAAAAAAAAAATGTGTAGAATAAAAGTGACAAAGAACTGCGAGCGCCAGTATATCAATGTGGCATTTTAATTGAAAAAATATGCTGATTATACATGATTATGCAGTTAATAATATTGCAGAGTTTCATTTTTATGAAAATTTATTTTTTAAGCGATTATATGTACTTAAACCAGTTGATAACTCAAAAAATAACCAAAATTCCAACAGTTTCCTTGAGCCCACACTTTGAGTCACGATTCCTCGAATCCACACACATCAGATCCACACGCACATCATCGGATCTGAAGCGCTTCACTGCTCTCAAGCCTTGATCCAAACGCGTTTGCTCACACACGCTTTATGCCTCTACTGTGCCGAGCATAGTGCGCCTGCCGCTTTAATCCAGTCGAGTTATTAATAATCATTTAAAATTCATAGCTTTATTTCAGCGTTGGTTTTTAATCTTTTCAGCCATTTTTTTCCAACTTTTCTACATTTCTGACTACTGGATATTACTCATGCGCCTTTTCAGTTGATTTTTAGCAATTCTTTTGTGTTGGCGCAGCAGCTCCCCAAAGTCTTTTACGACAAAGCATTGCATAGACGTGGAAAAATAGCATGGCAGTAATGGAATAGACTGCAGCTCCACTACATTCTCACGAACACACATTGTAGAATATGGCAGTAAATGCGGTAGTGAGGAAGAAATAATAAAGCGCTGAATAAATATCGCTCCCAAGTTGAAAATTTCAGCCACAAAAAGTGAAATAAAAAAATGAAAAAGAAAAATCGAAAAAATTGTAGAAACACGAAAGCCGTGTCGCTACTGGCGGTGGCAGTAGAGAAAGAAAGCAAAGGATTAAAATTAGAGGTCGTCCGCTGGCACTGAACCGCAACGAGTGCAGCACTGAACTTCACATTGACGCAGCCGCAGGGCAAAGAAAATGAACTCGGGAGCAAAAAGAAAGAAAAATCAACAAATGAAAAGTAAGAGAAATGAAGCAAAGAAAGTAAGTAGGAAATGCGCTGCGCTTACATACACGAAGTTTTGCTTTTTCACGAGACGTCGGCTGCTGAGGTAAGTGGTGAGGTAAGTGGCGCACCAACAGCCAGTTAATAATGAAATGTGTACGCTTGAGAGCGGCGACGGTATTGGTAGCTGTCGAAACGCTATCAACAAGGCCATATAAGCAATGAGTAGTCGCGTCTAAGCAGAGTGTGGCGGTGGCGCGCAAAAGTAGACTACAGTTTGCTATGCGGCAGCCTATGGAAATGCAATGCTGAATATTCTTTTTTATTGTATGCATGTATTTCTGTATATTTTTGACTTATTTTACTTTCAAGCATTTCATTCTAGTTTGCATTTTTATTTATTTTAAACTCAAAGTGCGCCAATTGAGCGTCTGGCAACAAACGGAGTTCAAGCAGCAAACGATTTTCTTGCATATGCCCAGCGACTTTACTATTTTCTAGGTGCATATATTTATATACCACTCATATCCTTTTTGTGCTGGGAATTGTGGCGCGCCAGACTACTTAAGGGGTAAGCGTTGGCGCGACCAAGAAAAAACTTACTTGTGTGTATATGGCAAGCAGTATGACGCATGAACTGCTGTGAACCGCTGCCATTGCTAAACTTAGTTTTTGGCATTTTAAAGCCAGTAAGTAGTTTTTAAATTTATTTCTACTCGCAATATTTTCATTTCAGTTTGCATTTCGCTGCTGTATTTGGCATGAATTTATTTTTAGCAATTTTTCGCAACGCCAACGCCCCGACGCCGCGCGCGCTGTGCACACTTTTTCCACCGCAGTTGTAAACTATAAGCTAAGAAAAGTGCAAAACAAAAACAAATTTGAGTAATGTTATATACTAATGAGTTGTTCTTGCCAAGCGCCAAGTGGCATTACAACGCCCATAAAAAAGTTGCAGCGAAATGTACGCTTACTTAAGCGTCTACTTATTACTTTTCTTAAGTTTTTTTATTGCACCTTTCGTGTTGTTGCGGTTGTTGTTGGCAGGCAATGTAAATAAATTCCCCACCTAATTTCGCGCGTTCACCGACTGCAATACGGCTGTGCATATATGCGCTGAATATGGAGTAAGCTGGCGCGGCGGTGTGTGCGCATAAAAGTGGATTTACGACTTGAGTGTATGCGCGCCGCTCACCGTGCGTTGCGCGCTCGGCGTTGTAGCGCTGCTTATGGAAGTGCATAAAATAATTTTTAAAGTGTTTAAGTGCGTGCCATAAAAATGTACAAAAGAAAGTCAAAAGTGTGTGCGTTTATGCTAATGCGGATTGATGTGTGTTAGAGGAATATAACATTAATGGTGGCTATATAGTGCGCGGGGAGGCGCGTTATAATTAAAGCTACTTTTAAATAAAATTTTTTTAAATAAGTTAGGAGCACGAATTTAATGTAACCCTAAAGCCAACATAGTATTGAACGCTTGCAGCTATTCTAGAATATCTGTAAGGTGTTGTAGGCTGCCAATACTTATTATTATAATATAATTAACCGTTTGAGAACTGTAGATTTTTGTGTCAAATGAACGAAATCGCTAGGTATTATGTTCTAGTATTTAAATTGTTCACATTTTTAATTCAATTCAACTCTTTATTAAGATTTTCATAATAATTAATGCAACAATAGACAAGTGTGATACCGCGCAGCCCCTCCTATATAGTTTTCAACAGATGCGCCGCGCCTTATTGCCGCTTTAAAGCGCGTCATAATTTGCAAGCAAATATAAATGAATTTATAATCTACCACTAGACTTAAGAGCATACTTAGGCAAATTAAGGGTACTAAAATGTTATACAAAATCCGTTCAACTTTCAAATGAGCGCAAATGGCACACATGGCGCGCGCTGCAAAAATCACGCACTACCACCGTAGACACCCAAAGTAGTAACTGAATTTTAAAATTGCGGCCTTTCGCCTGTTGTTTTTGAAACCACAGTTGTTGTTAATCGCGCGAGCTGTCACTTTGCGCTGAAATAAATCTAACTGTCTATTGTCTGTGCGCGCAGCAGAAATTTCAATTTGTCAACGCTTAAGCTGCGCTACAATTTTTATTATCCCTACTACCCCACACCCCTATTGATGCCACATTAATACATTTTTGTTGGTTTTTGAATTTTTGTTTGTGGCTTTAAGCCGCTCAAATTGTCATAATAATAAAAAGTATAATAGCAATAATGTTTATAATAATAACGCCTAGCGGTAGCATTATCCACTGACAACTGTCAACTGTCATTATATTACTTTTCTGACCACATGTCTTCATAATTAGTGCGCGCGCGCAAGTAATTCAATAAGAATTTTACAAATTCACTTATTATTGCACCCTCTTTCCACACATATTCACCCCTACTTGCAACAAGCGCAATGACATTTCACCACACCCCATAATGCGTGCAGCATCCGTGCTGTCATTGGGTATTATACACATATGGCGCTGTGTCAGTAGTGTCACCCCTTAGTAGCTGGTCGCTAGAGCGCTAAGCATTTGACAATAGTTTTGCCCTCCTACGAATTGCTTTTGTGTATGTCCCTCGTCAATTTATTTTTGCAACAACGCACTTTTCGTACTATTGACTTCAGCGCGGGCGCGCTTGTCATTTTAAATTTCCGTACAATAGCAACGTTTATTAATTGTTTTGTGAAATTTTTGTTGTACTACGGTGGCACACATAGCGGTTTGTGTATATGTAGCGCGTTGCATGTGAGGTCATCATCACATATGTTGCAATCTGTGCGCACCGTAATCGCATTGCGAAATGTGTCAAATGCAATTGTCACACGACTTTTGCGCGCCAGCGATGCTAGTTATTTTTATTGCAATTGCAATCTTTTTTATTGCTTTTAATGGTACTACAACACTCCCCGCGTTCGTGTTGCACTTTCGCTTGTCATTGCCTTGCATGTTGCATTGCCTTCCGTTGCACGCGCAAATGCAGCGCCGCGCTTCCGATACTGTCAAGCGATAATGTTACATATTCGAGTATATTTGTGTGCGGCAAAGTGCAGCGCCCCTGCCACCACGACCCTCTCCGCCTCGCTGGCAATTCGATACGAAAATTAACTTGCAGCATAATTTTTCTTTTTGACACTTGGCGCATTTTTTGACATAATTTCGCAATCGAGAGTGCCAACATTACAGCAGACAGCTGACAGTTGGCAAATGTGCGCCGCAATGTAAGTGAGAGTCGGTGTGCGAGCGCGTTGGAAAATAGTGCAAGTTGGCGTTTTTTTTTTTTTGTACACTTTTTACCACTTAACGTGGCACTTGGCAATCTGTGCGAGTGTCGTTGACAAATCATGGCACATTTTTATTATTGCCGCCCTGGACGCGTTGCGCGCGCGTTTGCTGAAGCGCATCCAATCACCGGCACTGCACGCCAGCCAACAATAAACACTCACTGCAGCGTGTTGTTGATGAGTTGAGCGGTGCCGTTACACACTATCAGCGCTGTCATACCGTAATCTGTTTACTATTTTACCCATTTTTCTGCGGCTAATGAACTGTAATGCCAGCGCTCTGCCAGTGCTTGTGGGCGCATAATTTTCTATTCTAACTCAGGCGCGGCGCGTAGTGTTGGTTATGACAATCGTATAAAGTGCGCTTACATTCATTTTTTACAGTCTTTTTTTTTTTTGTTTTCAAACGCCACAGGGTTGCTTCCTGTCACGCCAGACATTGTTTAGTGATTTAATAAGGCACAAAAAATATACTCAATTTAATAGAAAGTGATAGTTGACCATTAAACTGGAGCGTTATTGCGCCAGCTGCTTGGCTACCTTTTCGAGGCGATAATGTATTGAAAAAGCGTATATGTAACTGTTGTAAAACTGTCAATTGATTGCCTGTCATTAATAAAAATGTTGCACGCTAGCCAATGAGGCGTGTGCGGCCGAAAATGCTGTGAGTTATTGATTTCGGCGTGCATGTCCGAAAAAGGGTTGGCTCACAGGCGCATGTCTCTAATGTCATGTCATTATATAATGTTTAGTTGGTAATTGAATTGGGCCATTTAATGGTTGTACAAATTTATAAAATTGTATTTTAATGGTGGAATTTATTATTTTTGGTGTCAAGGAAATGAAGAAAAAAATTTAATTTTTTGTGATCTAATTAAATTTTTCTATTAATGCGAGTGTTATTAGAAATGTATTGATTAATGTGGCAGGCGGTTATTGGTGATTTGAGTGTAATGTTGAGAAAAATTGTATGGATTATAGAGCTGCTTTCGTGAATTTTGAAATAAATCTCAATTTTTTTTAATAATTATTCAACTTCTTCAATATTCTTCAATTTTTAAAATATTTTTAATATTTTTCGGCGCTTTATCAACTAGAAAAACTTACCGAATATAATATTTTCATTAAATTTTATAACCATTTTCCAAAAATATTGTCGAAATTGCTTACCTGCAAGAGAAAAAAAATATTTTATTTTAATAAAAATTATTTTTAAATTTTAATTTAATAAAAATTATTTTTTCAATAAATTTTTTTACTAAAATAAATATTATACCAATATTATTCCGAAGAAAAATGTTAAAAAAATTAATATTATATTTTTGACTAATTTTTAATCAATTTAAATTTTTTTCAAGAAGATCTGCGCTTGAAGCTATTGAATGTTTTGATTTAAACCAAAAAAATTATATTAAATAAATCCGAAATCTTTTAAAGCTCAAAAAATTCTATCTGAAAAAAAATCTAACCAACAGCTTTAATAAAAAATTCCTTTAATTTGGACAAAATTCCACAGCAGACAGTCGAATAGTCCGTCAGTCAGTCAATCTGCTCACTCAGCGGTAAATCAAAGTCGCCTCTAATTAAAAATAATTCGCTTTGATTATGCCTAAAAAAAGGAGGCAGCGCAACAAATTGGTCGCTAAAAAAGTAATGCCATAGTCCTGCTGCATTTTTTTCAGCAAACAACTTGTTTGTATGTGATTTGAGTGCTTAATAGCAAAAAAAAAAAAAGAACGAAAAAACCAAAATAACGGTACAGAGTTGATGAAATCACGGTTGTCTGCGCATCAAACAGGAGTTTCACTTTTATCTGCAGACTTGACTGATGAATATTTCACTATTGTGTAGGTAAGAGAGAGACTGCATAGAGACAGGAGAAGGACATAGAGTAGAATAAAGTATAGAAAAAAGATGTGAATGAAGTTGAATAAGACGAAAATGGAGCGTGAAAGAAAGAACAAGAAAATTTGCTGTAAAAATTGGAAGAAATTGCAGAGAAGCAAGGAATAGTGATATGAAGACGTGTAAGGTAAGTGGAGTACATAGCAGAGGTAGTAAAGAGATGAGATAAATAAGATACGAGATTTAGTATATATAGAGCGAGAAGAAGATAAAAAAGTGTAGAATTTAGAGCAGCAAAAGACTACTGTGGGTATAAAGCAAGAAAGTGAAGCAAGAATAATAGAAAATGGAACGCGATAGTGTATGTCAAGCTGTCAGCTGTTTGAGGAATGCAGATATGCGAAGAAACTATTTTGAAATGAAGGCAAGGAAACAGGAAACAAGAAGCGCAAAAAGATAGGAAAATGAAAATAAAAAATTACAAAATAAAATATATAAATTTCAATGAACTCATTATATGGCAGACTTGGCCGAAATAGAAAGGTCAGACTTGACCATCATTCAAAAACATCAAAAAATATAATAAATAAAGTTTATTAAAAAAAAAATAGTTATGCTTAACCAAGGTTCAATCAATATTAAAGACATCCTGAAATAACCGAAAATAAACAGTTTGCTCCCATATATTTAATAACTCTGCACTAAAAAAATCTATATATAAAACTAGATACATATATTTCTATATTGAGAGTATATCTCAACTCAACGCTTCCAAACCGCCGCCTTCACCCACAAAACTTTGCGCATAAACCTAACAAGCAATGTCATTAAAAGTTTCGCCACTGAATTTGGCACTAGTAAATTATCGCTTCCTTACCAACAACAACAGCAAATGGCAATGACTGCGCCCAAGTGTCAACGACATAATCGATGACATGCAGCAACAACAACAGACAGTCAGCAGGCGGCGCCCTAAAACTAACCTCGGCCAACGCAAAACCGCACTCAATCGTTTCGAGCTGCCAAATTTATTATATTTTACTCGAAAATCTATGCCTATGACTGCGACTTATGATTTGCATTATTATTATTATTTTTCTTCTTCTTCTTCAATTTATACTTTACACGCTGCCTATATTACTCGTTTTTGGGAACTTTATTGTTAATGACAATGCACATAAATCATTTTGCGTTTGTCATATTTGACAGCAACTTGCTAAGGCCGCCAGCGCACACATATACATACACATACACAGCTATGCTCAATCCAGTGTTATGCTTCGCTTTGTTGAAAACCCAACTAAAACGCTCGCTTCAAAAATTCATTTGCTCTGCATAATCATTCATTATCCATCCATCCTTGTGGCAGACAGGCGTACAGACGTGTAGGCGGGGTGCCTTTGTTGTTGTTGCGGTGGTGCATGTTTTAGTGTGGTCCAGCGTTATTGTAAATCAATATGTGTGTGTGTGTGTCTAGTAATATATAAAACCGCACGATTTCGCACATAAATTTTGGCAAATATTTTAAGAGCTCAACTTGTCCCAGTTGTCATTGCCATAGTTTCGTTGTAATCCATTTATATTAATACAAATTTCAACAGCTTGGCTTGAAATGCTGGTGTTGATGAGAAAAAAATTATCAAAGAAATTTTAATGATATTTATTTTTTTATTAAAAAAATTTTCTATCATCAATCAACTTAACAAAATTTATAAAAAGTAAAAAAAAATTTAAAAAATTCGAAAAAATTTTCATAAAAATAAAAAATTTTGAAAATAAATTTCGAAAAATTAAAAATAAAATATAAATTTTTTTTTATCTACACCAGAAAATATGTAAATAACAATTAATATAAAAACTAAAAAAAAATCGAAAAAATTAGAAAATAAATTTCGAAAAAATAAGAAAAAATATTAAAAAAAATTCATCTACACCAGATATCTATAAAAAATATATTGAAAATTTAAAAATTTTTCTATCATCAATCAACTTAACAAAATATATAAAAAGTAAAAAAATTTAAAACAAAGTTTAAAATAAATTTTGAAAAAATAAAAAAAAATATTTGAAATTTGTTCAACTACAACAAAAAACATGAAAATAAAAAAAATTAGAAAAAGTACCAAACAATTTTTTTAATAACAAAATATATTAAAAGTAAAAAAAAATCAAAAAGAAAATGCGAAAAAAATTTGAAAATAAATTTCGAAAAATTAAAAAAATTTTTCATCTGCACCAGAAAATATGAAAATAACAAAATATATAAAAAGAAAAAAAAAATCAAAAAAATTTCAAAAAAAATCGAAAAAAATTTTAAAATAAATTTCGAAATTTAAAATTTTTCTATCATCAATCAACTTAACAAAATATATAAAAAGTGAAAAAAATTCGAAAAATTAAAAAAAAAAATCAAAAATAAATTTCGAAAACATAAATTAAAAAAAATATTAAAATTTTTTTCATATACAACAGAAAAATTAAAATTAAAAAAAAAAATCGACAAAATTTCAAAAAAAATTCGAAAAAAATTTGAAAATAAATTTCGAAAATTCGAATTCGAAAAAAAATATTACAATTTTTTTCATCTACACCAGAAAATATATATGAAAAGTAAAAAAAAAAATCGAAAAGAATTTAAAAAAAATCGTAAAAAATTTGAAAATAATTTCGTAAATTAATAAAAAAAAATTCAAATTTTTCTATATATAAAAAGTATGAGTAAAAAAAATTGAAAATAAATTTCGAAAAATTAAAAATTTTTCATCTACATCAGAGAATATGAAAATATTTGCCTTAAAACCAACACTCAGCTAAGTGCTGACCTAATTCATGTGATTGCCTTGACTTGAAACACAGAAATTAAGGCAAATATTGTATCAACCAATTACACCACACAAAAGAAAGGCCTACTTCTGTGGCTGCAAATATACACGAGCAAACATATTTGGCTAATATTTGCCGCCTTAATTAGGTCATGACCTGGTCAAAATGCTGCCATACTTTATAATGTCAAAGCACAAACAAACACACCCAAAGCGAAAAAAGGACTAAACAACAACAAACACAATTTCCATTTTTGTGTTTCGCATTTTGTTGACTTGACGCTACCAAATCACTGCGGTCAATGCTTAGTTGCACAGCCAACACTTTCAGCTAGCGTACGCACACAACACTTGCCGCAAATGTCTAAGCAGTGAGTGAGTATAAGTCATTGAACTTGTGGAACACATAGGCAAATTTGAGCAAATTTGATAAAAACGCCAGCGTGCTGTCATAAACTGTACGCTGTGTGATGTGTTTGTGCGCTGTGAGAAATTGAAAGTGGCACGAGTAAGCATTTTGTAATTTGTAGCTGACATTCACTGGCCGGCAGTGCAGTCCCTCCTGCTGTGCTCATTTAATTAGCAAAGCAATTAAATTTGGCCCACTTCCATAATTTTTGCATTTTTCTTTCACTTTGCGGCAATTTTCTCCACTGCTACTGCCATACTTGACTACACCTTACTTACAACGCTGAGCTTTCATGCTTTTAAGCGTTTCTTCTACACTTCACTTCGTAGAACGTTGAAATTAGTTTACCATTTGAACATAATGTCCAGTCGCAGCAATCACTGCCAGGCGACGGCAAACTTGAAGGCGAGCGAGTACTTTTGTGTGTGTGTGTGTGGCATGTGGCAGCAAATGTAGCTGATGAAATTAGTACTTAGTAAGGGCGCTGTTGGCGTTGGCGCGCCATAAATGGCAGCAGCCAGTAGTTGGTAGTTGGCAGTGGCTGAATTTCCGCTGCCAGCTTGAAAATGTGGCAGAGCAATGTGCCGACATTTTTCATTTTTTTGCCACAATTTTTTTCTCAATTTTTCTTTTGCTTTTTGCTTTTGTTATTGTCAAATTTCATTACGGACTGCTGTCGTGAAAACACAAAGCTTTTGTTGTGCAAGTTGATTTGCTCTCCTTCTTGTTGTTGTTGTGATTATTTGTTGTAAGCTTGATTTTTGTGATATTTTCCGGCGCTGCTGCCTTGACTTGCCACATGAATGGTGTCGTCTGAAATGGTGGTTCAGTTATAAATGGTGAAGGGCAGTGAATGAGCGCGGAAGTTTGAAGCGACAAGGCAACAACAAAAACAACAGCAACAACAACAACAATGTATGTGTTTGTGTGTGCGCGCTCGAGTGTCATATAAAAATGTGAAATTTATGCGTAGTAAAAGAATTTTTTAATTAAAAACATTGCTGCTGCCACACACACACACACAAAGCGTAGGCAAAAATAACAACAACAACAATAACAACAAAAACCAAATTCTATAAAATCAAATAAAGTAGTGAAAAGAGCTTTTGTTGTCAGACGCATGTACCAGTGTCGCTGCGGCGTAGCCTTCAAATAACTGTATTTTGTTGTTGTAATGCTTTTTATTGTAATCCATAATAGTTTGTAAGTTGTTGTTGTTGTTGGCAGCAAACATATTTTTTATGAAAAATAAAAAATAAATTTAATTCTGACAAGTCATGTTTTTCCCAGCGCTTTCAGCCGCTGCTCCGCTATTGAGGTTATGTAGCGCCGCAGCAGGGTCTAATGAAAAATCGAGCGGGAGATGGATGACTGTGGCAACACATGTACAGCGCTGAGACGCTTGACAGCAACGGCACAACAACACAAAAATCAAGAGGAAAAAATTTAAAAAATCGAAAACAAAAAAAAAAACAACAACAACAAAAAAACATAACAAAAACAACAAAAATATTACAAAAACAAAAAATAAATAAAATTGAAAAAATGTGGCAAGTTGGAGTTATGCGATTTCAAATTGCCGATAAAACGCATAATTTTCGGTTACAACAACAAAAACAATGCATGTGACTATACAGACTTTATTAAAAAAAAGCATGTGCCACATGACTCACTTGGTGTTGCAAAAACAACACCAAAAAATATACAATAATTCACAGCTCATCATTTGTTTGCCGGCGATCACTACAAAAAGGGCGAGCGAGCGCTGGCTTGAAAAGCGATCTGTCTTTTTTGACATTTACATACAAGCAAGCATGTACAGTTGTTTCCATACATATGTGGCAAGCTTGCAATGTGGTACCGCCATGTATCTTCCGCTTAATTAGCCAACACCCTACCACCAACGCACATAAAGCGCTGCTGCTGCACACATTGTCATTTAGCATGCAACACATTTTGTTGCAAGTACAGCGCGTCTGCATTTGATTAAGCAAATCTGCTACAGTCGGGTAAATAGCATAAATCAAAAGCAGCTTCACTTGCATTTTTTTGAAAAAAAAAAAAAAAAACTTTACTTGCCACATTTGACATGCAACAAAATGTTGCAAGCATTGCGACTGTCAGTTGTTTTGTATGCTTTTGATTAACTAGCACATTTTGATTGTCTCCTCATATGCTTGCCACACTGCATCAAACAACATTACGCATTAAACGAAATAATGTGCTTGCAACATTGAGCGAGGGTGCAGCTAACTAACACCAAACCCATAAGCGTTATATTATTTGCTTTCAAGGCTAACACAGTATATGCATTGCCAAGGTGTGTTATTTTGAGTGACAGTCGCGTTCTTGCTACATTTGCATATGTTGCAAGTTACCCCCCAGCTATATGCAACATGCATAATATGTGACTTAATATGTGCAACGGTGTGCATTGGCGCATTTTGGTGCGTGACAAAATGCAAGTGATTCATCACGAACGCACACGCATGCCAGCGATTTTATTTTAATTTTTTTTTTGATTAACCTTTATCATTACTCTTCTGTGGCACAAACGCAGGCGCATTTCATTTAACCCCCACATAATGCAATTGCTCAACTGTAGTCTCATTTATAGTTACATCTGTTATGCATTTTTTGTATTTTGTATTTGTATTTTCTCAATAATCACGCTGTTGCACACATGAATAGTTCGGCTTTTGTTGCAATTCCGCAACGTCATTTTGTAAGTGGTTCCCTTCTGTGTCTCTTGAGTGAATGCTGTCATACGAAAAATTGATTTGTTTGCTTAGTCATTGCCAGCGCGCACGTTTCCTTTGTAGCTCCTTCCTGCAATTATTATTTGAGTTGATATCCGAAATTTATTACAGATTATCTATTACTCACGCCATTATCTTAATCTCATTCGATTATGGCTTTACTTTCAATGATAAATGTTGTAGAAACACGTATTTCACAACAAATAATGAAAGCTCTAAAAAAATATGAAAGCTCTATCAGAATTATGAAAGCTTTAAAGTTTTTGTGAAAGCTCCGAGTATATTATATTTTAATAATAAATATTGCAAAAAAGCATGTTCCGCTCTAAATAATGAAAGCTTTATTAAAATGATGAAAGCTCTATCAAAATTATGAAAGCTCCATCAAAATTATGAAAGTTTTAAAGCTTTTGTGAAAGCTCGGAATAAAATGATTCATTTAATAATAAATATTGCATTGGGAAAACATTTTCGACAATAAATTGTGAAAGCTCCATGAGAGCTTAAAAGCTTTTGTGAAAGCTCCAAATCAAATTAAGCAAGTAAAAAGCGTGGAATTAAAAAATAAATGAAAATAAACTTGTACCACAAGTTCATTAAAGTGTTTTACTCTTTATATCTCTTAATATAGACTTTCTAAGTTCACATAATTGTTTTCCTAACTTTTGAATATATTTTTCATTACCTCGAGACTTTGGTCCAATTCAATTTTGTAGTAAATTTTTTCTCAATGGTTCACAGAAATCTTCTTATACTCAAAAATTGAGTTGGAGCTTTACCGATGAACTTTTTTCAAAGCTTTCATAGCAGAATCGACCTAATATATAGCTTTCATTAGTCTCAACCTGCTGTTTTTTGTCGTTTTGTCGTCAATTCGCTCTTTAAAGTTCACTAAAATATTCTTCAGCTCCAAACTGGAGTTAAAGCTTTTTCTAATGACTTCTTCAAAGCTTTCATACTATAAATATGCAGCTTTCATCTTACTCAATCCGCTGTCCTTTCATAACACATTCATTTACCAGCTCATTTACCATCGTTTAATTTTAATCAACTTTAATATCAGCGCCAACACTAACAAACCGCATGTGAAATTCGTCATTCGCTAGTCGCCAAGTCATCAAAATGCCAGAGTTGCTTGCTGCTTCACAGTTTTACAGCTTGTGGCATTTATAATTTCTGTATATGTATGTATTTTTTTCTCGCGCGCTTTATCGTTTTAATTCACAGCGTCACGGTCATCGATCATTGTGTAATTTCTTCAATCGCGTAACGGAGCGAAATTTGTTACCCCTTCATTTGTGGCACAAAAAAAAAAAGAAAAAAACTTAAAGGTGGTAAGTAGCTATCCTCTTGCATATGAGAATAATTTTTAACGCTGCATTATTTGTTGTTGTTTTTCATTATTATTTTCTTGCTTTTTATCGCTACAACATTTACAATCAAGCGTAAAAGATGTGTTCTCTGCCAAAGTAATTGAAGAAACAAGAAGTGGCACAGGCAAATATTATTTTTTTATTTTTCTTGCTGTTTTTCAATTGCTGCTTTGGATATGCGCTGTTCACGCTTTAATCGCACTCTGACACAGCGTTGTATTGATGAGTACTCAAGTATTGATTACTTTGCCTCAATACTTCAAAATGTGATTTTTTCCGATTTTTTCAATTTTTTTTGGAATTTTTCTTGAATTTTTTTTGGAAAATTTTCTTTTAGATTTTTTTTTTCGAATTTTTCTTGAATTTTTTTTAATTCTTTTTTTAATTTCTTAAATTTTTTTTTTTAATTTTTCTTGATTTTTTTTAAATTTTTCTTGAATTTTTTTTTTTAATTTTCTTTTAGAATTTTTTTTTCGAATTTTTCTTGAATTTTTTTTAATTCTTTTTTTAGTTTTTTAATTTTTTTTTCGAATTTTTCTTGATTTTTTTTCAAATTTTTCTTGAATTTTTTGTATTTTTTTTTGAGTTTTTTTGTAATTTTTTCTTCTTCTTCATATAATCCACTAGCGTTTAAATATTCCTTTCTTGTTCACATGCTGGCTGCTCCATCCCTCAATGTTCATCATTTCTTTACTCTCCCGCTAGACGTGTTTCCTTTCAGCAGTCAATTGCCTGTGCTAAGCGGTGATCAATCACTGCTCCGCTGTCACTTCTGACACTTTAAACTGAGAATATATGCATTCATGTTTTCGGTTGAGCATGAATTTACCGATTTTCAATCCTTTTTAAGCGCAGCACAAGTATTTTTCGGCGAAAAAAAATTAATTATTTTCACTTTGATGAGTTCAACTTAAATTTTTTCCTTCGATTTTCAGCGAACAAATACACTTCAAACCGCAATTTGCACACTAAAGCATTTAATTAAATTTAAAATTTGCATAACCAACTACGATGAACTCTCACACGAGTATTGAAAAAATAGTGAATTTCGGTCATCCAGCAATAATGGCAAGCCAAAAAAATGTGCATACCCAAACGAAATTGCCGAACAAATTGTGGGCGCAAACAGTTGAATGAAAACCCAAAAAAATCATAAACATTTGCCACACGCTGTCATTGGCGCGGTGAAATGTCAACTGTCAAAAATGACAGATGGCAGATGGTAACCTAGGGAGCACATACACGTAAATAATAAAATAAATATGCACACATGTCGGACGAGTTAACCGACGAGCGGGAGTGGTTTGAGCATTTGGACACACCTTTCGAGAAAGAAATATGAAGACGAAGCGGCCAAAAAATATATTCACATGCTTGCCAATAAAATACAGTTAAAGTGTAATAAATGCCAAATATTGCCACAACAATGGCAAGACAATGTGCCAAATAGCGGTAGTTAACCTCTGTCGATGCGATAGGTTGGCGCGATAAATGTAAAACTAAATGGTGCAAAGCAAATATTTTCAGGGGTTAAAAGCCGCAAACGAAAACTACAAGACTTGCAACAAAGCGCGCACCTTGCCACAAAACAATAAATGGATAAATATAAATTTGTAAAAACAAAAAAAAATTGGCGCTGTCAATTTAATTTCCCCCAAATGCAACTCTAATTGACGCTGTCACCTGTGCGCCACTTGGCATTAACATTTCGTGCAGTGCGCATAATTTTACATAAATACCGTTTGCAGTTCAGTTCTGTTTTTTTTTGCCGTTACTTCATATTTGCTGTGCTGTTTTTTACGTCATGCTTTCATTTTTGTTGCAAGTGTAACGCGGCAAGTGGCTTTGGTGTTTTTTGTGGCGTTGACATATGCAACTGTCATGCTTGACGTTGACAGCTGTCAGCTGGCTTACCTTATACGCATGCACATAGTGCTATTAGTGCAAAATATGGGTTGCTCGCATTTATGTGTGCTTTTGCGGGGCGCACTACTTTCATTTTTCACTTGACCATATTTGGTTGCGTTGCATTTTGTATTACGAAAATATGAAATTCCTGCATAATTTATGTGCGACATTTTCGCAGAAATTGCGCAAATGTGTGTGTTACATGAAATCGATGTGAGTTTATGTGCTGGAAAGTGAGAGTTTTTGTTGAAGGAAATGTGCTTAAAGTGGGAGGATTACGTAAGAGACGGAAGAAGTAATGGATTAAGCTAAAAATTTCTTTACTAAAATAATTGAGAAGTTTTTAAAGCGGTTTTGTCAAGAATTTAAGCAAAATAATGAAAGCTCTGCAATATGATGAAAGTTGAAAGATTTTGTGAAAGCTCAAAATTAAAATAAAACACATAAAAAGCGTGAAATTGGACAAGAGTAAAAAAGAGTGAAAGCTCTTTCCAACTTATGAAAGCTTCAAAGCTTTTTTGAGAGTTCAAAACTAAAAAAAATATAAAAACCGTTTTACGTGTTTTTAAAGCAATTTTGTCACAAAATTATAAAAATAGTGAAAGCTCTGCAAAATTATGAAAGCTCTAAAGC
Source organism: Zeugodacus cucurbitae (assembly GCF_028554725.1). NCBI lineage: Eukaryota > Metazoa > Arthropoda > Insecta > Diptera > Tephritidae > Zeugodacus > Zeugodacus cucurbitae. Next base: position 3,295,276 of record NC_071669.1, read on the forward strand.
TTTTGTGGAAGCTCAAAATTAAAAAAAAAATAAAAAAAACACGTTAAACCCGTGAAAGTAAAAAAAAATATAAAACAAATGTGAAGCTCTCTCGAATTCATGAAAGCTTTAAAGCTTTTGTGAAAGCCGCAAATTAAATTCAATACAAATATAAAATTGAAACTAAAATAAATAAATGCAAACAACCGTTAATTTAAATTTTCTTGAAAGCTCCACTCACATATAGAAATCACATAAATTAAATTAATACATTTAGTATGCATAAATTTCATCAGATATATGCTTTGCTTCACGCAAAATATACAATGCTTCAGCATTTGCTAAGCTTTCCTTGATTTTCGCACAAATTATTGGAAACAAAAAATTCACACGCAAGACCAACTTGACGCACAAATCTTAGAAGCCTCGCGGCAATGACCAACTACTACAACACTGCAACATGAAATTATGCATGCATGCAGAGTATGTATGTACGTGCAACATTTTCCCACAACGCTTGACTGGCCGCTGGACCAACGCCCGCAAGCCTTTAGCTCGCAGCCATTTTCATTAATACGAAAAATGCGTTTTGACGCAACGCAACGCGACGCGCCAAGTGTTGTTTAATTTATTATTTTACTACAAGCAACACGGTCGAACACACTGTCATATACAATGCAATGCTGCAACTGCATGTTAGGCAAAATATGTTTGCGCTTAGCTTAACGCACGCACACCCGCCACGCTGCAACGCAAGCGCAAGTTCATATCCGCTAATCGAGATGCGGCCACGCAAAATGCAATTACTATGGAAAATGTTGTTTATGCGCTCGTCTATGCCGCACTCGGGGGCATTAGTGACGCCAACAATGAGTTTGTGAAATACAACCAGGCGCATATGAGTTGACCGTAAAATTGCTGGTGCATCAGTTGGGGTAAAATTAAAAAAAAAAATGAAATTTGTGTGTGAAATATGCAACGATAGCGCCGCCGCCACAAGCTGACCATGAGCTATTGCAGCGAAGTTGGCTGCATGACATGGCTCGGCTTGGCGCTTTAATCACATGTTTAGACATTTGAGTTTTACCGTAGTGATGTGCGGTGCATACAGGTTAGAAAGCGACACACAAAACACATTTTCGAATACTGTTAGGTGGAGGCAATAAATTTGATGAAAAAAGCAACAAAAAAAAAAAAAAATTAGAAAAAAATAGCGGTAAACAAAGCTTAATAAAAATGTATTTGCTCTTGAGTGTAGCGCTAACGTTTTAATGTGCTTTTGTGCTGTTGTTGCGAGCGTTGTATTATTCTTACATGCCACATGAGGTCATGCCAAGGGTCAAGCATCATCATCATCAACATCAACAGCCAAAGTGAAACAGCATTTACAATTATAAAAAACAACAGCAACAACATGCGGCACAAGTCGCATTAGTTTTATTTGCTTGTGGGCAGCAAACAGCCAACAACACCAACCATCAGCAGCACCAACCCAACAGCGCGCTTAGTGTTCACTTGCCATTAACTCAAACACTGCAAATTTACAACAAGCAATTTTTCATTTTTCTGCAGTTAAAGCAACGCTGTTTTTTATGATTTTCCATTTTTAGCTACAAGTATTTATGCGCTTTGCCATGGCTAAACTTGCGCGCATAGCTGTTGTTTTAGCTATGCGCCAAGTAGTTGTAGTTAGCATATGTTTAGCCGTTCTGTTAGCAACGGTATTTATTATGCTCGTAAATAAGGACATATTTATATTTTGGCTCAAGCTTTAGTATGCTGATTTATGGCAGACGAAAAACATAAGGAAAATAGTTGTAATCCTTTTTTGGGTTGCTGCAGCGTTACGGTTTTGCAGTAAATTCTATAACCGTTAAGTGCTGAAAATTAATTAAGAAAGTTTCTGAATTTCATGGTCGTAAATTTGCTCATGGTTAGTTTGCAAGACAGCTCGAGAGTTCACAGAGTGAAGTTTTAAACAAATTTTTGAAAATTTTTAAATGTTTGAATGAAAGCTTTAAGTCATTTTTGATGAAAGCTCATCAAAATTTTTGTAAAATAAATAATACTTGTAGAATATGTGTTAGCGTTAAATAAAAACAAAATATTTGATGAAAGCTCTACAAAATTGGTGAAAGCTCGAAGGCTTTTATGAAAGCTCTACAGAATTGATGAAAGCTCGAAAGCTTTTATGAAAGCTTTCATGAATTTATTAATTTATATAACTTACTGAGTCGCTTAAAAATGCTGAAGCTAATAAAATCTTTCGAAGCTTTCAAAAATCTCAAGTCTTAGCTTTTATGAAAATTTAATTTCAAAGAAAATAAAAATGAAATGGCCAATAATAATTCCAAACCTTTTCTATTAAAGATTTTAATAGATTTCAAATTTTGTAAAATTTAAAATTGATGAAAGCTCAGGAAGAATTTATGAAAGCTTTAGGGGAATATTTGAAAGTTATTGTTTTGCGTATATACTTAAGTAAATAATTTTGTGTAATTTATCAGTAACTTCGAAGACCACCTCCGGCTACTTCTAGTCACTTCCACTGCATCACTTAGCTTCCGAGCACCTCAAGCGCTTTTGTAAGTTTCACCAAAATACAACAACAAAATTCACAACTACCAGGCTACAACAAATTAGTTTGCACTGCAAAAGTTTCAGCCACTGCGGCTAAGCGCACATTAATTTCCAGGCTGCACTACTTGCAACATGCAACATTTACTTCCATAGCGAAAAGCATAAATCCTTCGTAGTCTTGCAACAACCGCGAAAATGCTATGAGTTGCAAGTTTATAGTTTAGTTGCAAGTAGTTGCAGCACATTTTAAAGTACAAATGTGGCATGCAACATGCTTGTGGCATGACTTTAACCTACTATTAGCGACGTACATACAACAAGCCGCAGTTAGGTAAGCGCCGCGCGCCGATGGCGTTCAACTCATCTGCCAGCCAACGGCTGCTGACTAGTTGCTCCTTATCATGCGCATATATAATTTGTTGTTGAGTTATATATACCGCGCAAATGTTGCTGGTAGTAAGCGCAATGCGATGCCCCAAAATCGCGCTCCCTCCATGATTTCCTGCGCTGTTGCTGTTACCGGCTGCCGCTTCACCACCACTTAGTCACTGTCAATGCGTCAATGCCGCATGTTAGCCGGCCACATTATGGATGTGCCTCATCGGCAACCAACAGCAGCCGCAGTATCTTGAGAGCGCTGCCACTTACGCGCACAAACGCCATTGTTGCGACCGGAGCCGCAGCCGCAGCCAGAGCACTTGAGCGTCTGCCACTTTTCTGGCCGCTTGACTTCGCTATTTTTGGCTAATGATGTTGCTCGTAATGTCCATCATTCATTTTCATGTTTATTGACCGGCAATGGACACGCGTCAGCAGTGAGCGCGCACACACATTTGATGCCACATGCGGACAACAATGTATGAGAGTTATGCCGGTTGGCAAAGCGGCTGCCGCCGTGTGTTTATAAGCGCAGCTGCTTGTCTGCTTTCCCATACACACATTTGTTGTTGTTGTTTACTGCTTCCTTCACTGTATTTTGCTTACCAAACTGTCTGTCCATCTATTTGCGCTTCTGTCACTGCCACTTCTGTGTCCGGGTTCCCAGTGGCATTATGCGGCGCTGTATTTGTTGTTTGTGTTGTTGTTGGTTCGTTTATTTGGTCAAAACATTGACAGGCGTTTATTTGCAGCGTTCATTGTGCTGCTGCTGGTTGGTGCTTGCCTCTGCATACATAGGTGCGCTTGCAACACACATGCAACCGTGTGCCGCTCATCCGTGCGTTTGTACTCATCGCTACGCTGGTGCTCGGCTCTTTGTCGCTTGGCGCATATTATTTGCTTAAGTGCATTTACCATTTGCTAAATGACATTTACTGCTGATTAGCTGTCAGTTGCGTTTGCATTTGACAGTTTGAGCAATTGTCAGTGGTGCTGCCGCCGCCGCATCACATGACGTTTGTGGGGCGCGCTGTCTCGCTCTCTCTCTGTCTCGCTTTCTCTCAATATTTGACAGCAAATATTGGCTTAGCAGCGCTTAATGAGACACAAAGCAGTCGAGTTGAGCGCGCCACAAGATTGTGCGTTAATTGGAAATGTGGTAGGTGGTGCCGGTTATTAGCTGTTGTAGAGGTAGAGTTGCCAGTTGGTTTTTTATAGGTTTCATTGTAAAACTCTTTCAGTTCTGAATTTTTTATATTTTTTAGTGTTGAAAAAATTTTTTTTTCTAATAAAATTCTTTAGAAAGAGTATCAAATTAAATTCAATTTAAAAATTTATTAAATGCAAAACCCTTCCCTCACCAAAGCTCACCTTACAAACAGCAGTGTAATAAAATTATTTCAATAAAGTTATGCTTTCCAATTAACAATGCTAAACATAGAATGCTAGAAAAATGTCATAAAATGCCACAAAAACAACAATAACAACAACAAATGACACTTGAAAATCACGCTGTGAAAAGCATATTCTAATAAAAACAAGCTTTATGTAAATCATTCAATAGACAAATAAAATTAAAGTGCAACTGCATAAATAAATATGAATGAGACTGCATTGTTTCGCTTTTATTGTTGTAGTTGCTGGCAGCAAATGCATTTTTATATGCGCTCACATACATACAAACAAACACTGAAGGCGCTGCCAGCGCTTTAGTAGGAAGCCGAAATGATTGTGTGCAATAAAAAGCTCAGCGGGCGGCAATAAAAAATTTAACAAATAAGAAATTCAACAAATAAAAGAAAATTTAACGCATATAAAAATTTGATGGTATACAAAAATTTATTGAAAAAAAAAATTTGATAAAAAATGTATTGAATAAAAATTTTATTAAACAAAAAATTTTTTGAAACAAATTATTATTATAAATAATTATTATAAATAATTTTTTTTGAGAAAAAATTCTCAAATTGACTAAAAATTCTATTGTAAAAAAATCAAAAAAAAAAATATTAAATAAAGAATTGTATTGAAAAAAAAATTAAAAAAAAAAATTTTATTGAATAAAAATTTTACTAAGAAATGTCATGAAATAAATAATAATAAAATGTAAAAAAAAATTCTAGAAAAAATTAACTTTTTGCCCACAAGAGTGTATATTAAACTATGCGCTTATAATTTTCTAGCGAAAAAAATCCACACAATTTTTAAATTAAATTAAATATTAAAATAAGCTTTGAATACATCTATATCAAACCAAAAAATTCAGCTTTTTGCGGCTGCTGCAATGGCCAACAAAATAGCAGCGCTTTATTTAAATTTGCTCAATACAAATAAGTTTTATTTTCTTAAATATTTTTTATTAACTTGAAAGTCACTAAAAATCCGATAAATCGATGAAAATAAAATTTTATATTAAAAATATGTCAGCGCGCTAACGATGACTTTGAAAAACATGCAATTAAGTTTGACAAAAATTTATAAAGCCAAACAAATGGAAAGAAATGAATAAATATATACATATATAGATGTATATTTGTGTGCTTTTATTATTGCATTGCGTCGAAAAAAACTGTCAGATTATTAAGTCAAATTTTTAAATGCCAACGAAGCGTGTCGGCTTCACGTTTCAGCGATTTTAATCTTTAAAATAATAATTATTTTTTCAATCAAAAATATGTCATATTGCGCATATGCAAGTTTATTGCTAGCTTTTATAATTATTGGCGGCTGAAGAGCTTTCATGTTTTTTAAAAAGAAAATATAAATTTTTGTGAACAGAAAATATTAAACACTATTTTGCTTTTATTGAACGAAAAGTCATTTTGAAATACTGTAGATTTCATTGTTGTGAAAGCTCTTTGTGAAAGCTTTCGGTCAACTTTTAATGTTTTAATGGATTGTTCTTTTAAATTTTTAATTTAAGATAAAATAATGGTAACGCTAACAGAGCTCTCGCAACTATCAAAGCTTATTTAAGTAATATGAAAGCTGCTGGAATCACTTTTTTTCATTTTGAAATGCTGTTTACGAGTAGCTTTCATTTCTGTGAAAGCTCTTTGTGAAAGCTTTCGGTCAACTTCGAATTAATGTATTGTTTTTTTTTAAATTATCACTTAACTTAAAATAATAGTAACGCTAACAGAGCTTTCGCAACTATGAAAGCTTATTTAAGCAATAGGAAAGATGCTGAAATCACTTGTCGAAATTGCTATAGCATAAAGTTTAAACTATTTTCGATACAAGTGAAAGCTTACTGGAAGATCGCAGAGGCTATCGAAAGCTTTCACGAAAAATATATGAAAGCTTTTAATACAAAATGTGCGAGAGTATGGATATTGCGCTTTGCAAGCATGATTTCTCCTTAAAGCTGCAATTTATTGCCTAAAATTTACCAACGCACCAAAAAAGGCTGCAGATAAGTAGTTGAAATTACGTATGCTGATACCTAATACGCAATCAGTGTGGCAAAATAAGGAACGGGAGCGGCAATAAGCACTGTAAGCCGAATCTGAGCTTAGAAAGTATTAAATAAATGCAATTTATTGCAGAAAAAATTTTTGTTGTAAGCAGAAATTTACAGAATTTGGGCAAAAGACATTATCATACTAGAAAGGAGGGTAGACAAATTCCAGCTATTAAAATTAGAAAAGGCTTTAAGCTTGAAAAAAGACTGGAGCTTGGCAAAAAGCTTAAGAGAAAGACATTTCAAGCAGAGCAAATAATTCGATTTGGGTATTGCTACAAATGAGGCAATGTTGCCGTGGACTACGTAATCTACTAGACTCTCGATAAATGGCATACGATTTCCACTATGAATACGCTACGAATTCGCTTTGAATTCGCCTTATGTGTGTTGCGCACCGTTTGGATTTAAATGACTACGTTAGACGATTTACATTGTTATTGTTGTATGGTGGTGGGCATATTTTGTGTTTTTTTTTTCATTTGTGTTTTCCTTTTAATTTTATTAACGCTGCAGTTGGGCATGTAACGACATCGTTTGCCGTTGTTTTTGGTCAAAGGCTAATCAAATGCACAAATGCGTATCCGGCGCGCAAGCTCAATCGCCTTATATGGCGGCGCGGCGACATAAATACATGAGAATATATTGGGCGCTCAAGAAGGCAATTGCTATGCGGTGCAACAGCAATAGCAACAACAGTTGCTATAATAACAATTGCAACGAATGCCACAAAACAATTACAACAAATCGTGAACAACATAAACAAAGCAGGCAAGCCAAGCCGATCCAAGCCAATATATTGTTTGTTGCATTGCCGACGATGACTAGTTTTGCTGCTGCTGCTTGTTGTTGTAATGAGTCTACTTATCCATTTATGCACAACGATCGGCTCGCATGGCCTTTTATGTTCGTTTTCCAGCCAGCAATGAATGCGCTGTGGCACGCACATGCAGCTGCAACTATTTCACCAGCGAAGACGGCAACTTGGACTAGAAAGAGAGAGAGAGAGTGGAATGCAAGGGGGATGTGTAGCAAGCGCTGCATTGGGAGATGCGCTAAAAGTTGTTGCGAATCATTGTTGTTATTGCTATTGATTGTTGCTGTTTTTGTTGTTGTTGTTCTCAGCATTTAATAGCAAAAGGAAATGGGCTTTAGCGGCTGCTGTTGTGTATGTGTGCGTGTGCGAGTGGTCGTCACTGACATTAGTTTGACCGCATATGGGCATAAGTATAAAAATAACAACAACAACAATGGAGTTTTATATGCAATTGCCTACGTTGTGTAATATATTGCCGCTATGAGGTTGTAAAAAGTAGATGCATAAAATTCTCAAATAAAACAAATTACATTTGAGCGAGCGCTGAGAGACGAGCGCTACGGCTTAATTGGGGCAATGACCCAGGGTGCTGTACATATGCAGATATTTTTTTTTTATTAATAATTTTATTGTTAACTGTACTCAAATGTGTCAAAAATAATGGGAAGAAAAAATTTTTGATGAAAAAATATTACTTATTTTTTAAACAAAAAAAAAAAATAAAAAAAAATTAATTTTTTTACTTTGTTTTTGTTATTTTTATTAAGAATGGTAAATTTAAGTTTCTTTTATGATATTTTAAAAGATTGAAGTGAAAAAATTAAGAAATTCGCTATTTATGCTTAAAAGAGGGTATCTGCAATGCTATTGGTCAGTAGCTTTTGCGCTCTTTTTCTAGCTATACACGTCTCTAAGAGCGCGCAGAGTATGAGAGCGCACTAAGCGAAATTTATTAAAATAAATGGGATTGAAGTGGGTAATTTTAAATGATTCCTTAATACCTCTTGTGGGAAATCCGCGCTCCCTAAAAAATTATGGATTTAACAGTTTATTGAAATAAATATATGTATAAGTATTCACATTTATTTTTGATCGAAGGGCAAAACTAATCAACAAATCACAAGTAGAATCATCAACATTCAATAGGTAACCGAACTGGAGTGGAAATGAAATCGAAAAAAATGTGAAAAAAATTAAAAATTGATTAGCAGCAGCCGCAAAGGTTGTAAAACAACACAATACCGGCTACTAAGTGCTTGGGAAAGCGGTTGCTTGCAGCAAAGCGTGTCCAAAAAGAGATCGACAAGTCATTACAGCGAGTTCAAGAGCACACACACAAACGCACGCACGCGCGGCGGCAGCAAGTGCAACGCGCCGAATGAGACATACAAAAGCGAACAACGAATGATTGCCTATAACAAAAGCAACAAATCAAATCAATAAGCGAACAAAAACAACAATAATAATCAATGCGAAGTGATCAAAGCGGAGAGTACAACGATTGCGGCCGCACTGAGGTCAATGAAGCAAAAAAGTCATAAAAAATATAAAAAAGGCAACAAATTGAAGGAAAATTAAGCAGAAAAGGGAGTAAAAAATAGCAAGGGTACAAAAATAATAACAAAAAAGCGACGCGCCCAACAGCAAAATTCAATGAAATGAAGATTTTTTTGCAATTTGAAAAATTACGTTTTATCGTTCGATCGTTGTGTGCAATTGGCCAACGCAGGGCATGGCAATAAGAATAACAACAACAAAATTACCGCCATAGTAGCGGCGCATTGGAAATGTTAGCAACTTGTTGTTGCTGCTGTTGTTGCGCTTTGTGTTGTTGTTGTGCGAGTTCAATACAGGTCTGTCCATCAGCGACCAGCACTTTACAATTTAATAGCAAACAACAAGTAAAATAATAGTAATAATAAGTGCAGAGAATGCGGCTCAACCGCTGGACCAGACCGGACCCGTACGATCGAACCACAATAGAGCAAAGGGAAACAAATCGAAACACAGCAATAACAATAACAATACAAAAGCACAGCTCGCGCTTCGTTTGTTACTGCAACTCTTTGTATAGATCACTAGCTGTAGCTTCAAACGTCCATCCATCCAACGATCGATCGATCGAAAGCTCCGGCCAACGACACCGATCGCGCTTCGATTTCGCGCGGCTTCATTGTTTTATGGCGTTTTTTTCTTCTTTTATGCTTAGTAAATTCTTCTTGTTTTTTTTTATGAGGTTCTCGCTTGCTTCAATGCACAATTGCGCTGGGAAGCTTCAATGACGAGTTATCAGCCTGACAGTGGTGATTCTTATAGTTAGTATTCTTTTATTATTTCTTTTGCTTTTGTTGCTTTTCAATTATATTGTTTTAGCTTTTGTAATCATCAATTGTGTTTTTGTTGTTCCTTTTCTTAATTTTCTGTTGCGGTTTATTAGCAGCAAGCTTTATTATGTTGACGCTTCATCAGCTGCCACCGCTGGTTGCCGCTGTGGAGACTCCACTGCATTATAGCCACAGCGCTGTTCATTGATTTCAGTAAATGATTTCTTTTGCCAGCAATTTGTTGGTATTTTATGAAATTTATGCGCATTTGCCGCATGCCACAGACTTTTTGTCACTCCGCGCATTGTTTTAAATTTAATTTTAGCTTTTAATTTGTGTTTTAATATTTTTTTGTTTTTCGTTTCACTGCAACTATTCGCTTTTGCTTTTCATTGCGCTTTTGTGGTAAAAATTATATTTTTTTAATCGAAGAAGATTTGTGGTATCTCGCAACCGCGTTGCGTCCATCACTAGCGCTTGAAGCATATTTTTCTGCTACTCAAAAAGTAAAAAATCTTAAAAATTTTTTTATCCCCACATTACTTCGTTTTTCAAGATCGCATCGCCTTATTCGATGTTGATTGATGTTTTATTGATGTGCTAATTGACGCTCTTTTAAGGTATGGAAGCCATAAATAATAGTTTTTTTTGGGCGCAAATGATGAAGTGGCTAACGTTAAGCGCGTTTTCATATAAATTTTATTTTAGCTCTTCAGTAAATGATCCTCACTTAAGCGTAGGAACATAAAAACAGGCAGCCCTTCAATCTCGCCAGTCAGGAGAGTTAGTCGTTCAAACCGACTAATGCAACCCTCGCTCAACTACTCACCGTTTTTGTTTATGAGCGAGAAGTGAGAGCTACAGTTATTGAGAGTATAATTTCAACTCAACAGTTCAATGTAAGCAAGGTCATAATTTCATTCGCGCTGCTTACTAATTCTCAACCAGCTTATAAAATCGAATTTAAATGTTTCCGAAGGCGAGAAAAATGTTTTTCATCATTAAAATTGGAATTTATCTTCATATTAATGTCAATTTCACAGTTTGAAACAAAAAAATCTTTATTTTATCACTAAAACCTGAAATAAATTTTATACCTGAAATAAATTTTTCTTTTGAATTTTAAGTCTCTAAACCTTTTTTGAAAATAACTACAAGCGAATTTCAATAATTTTAAAGATTTTTAATAATCCCCTTTAATATTTTTCAAAACAAAAAGCTTTCAATATTAGCAAAAATCACAATAAATTCGACGAAATTAATTTTTAATAACAAATAAACCGAAAAACTAATGGAAAAATTGCCAAAAAATCTACTTAAATAATGTAAACAAATAATCTTCGAAAATAAAACGAAACAGAGGTGTGGAAAACAAAGAAAGATCAATCAAATCCAATTAACAAAACATATAATAGAAAATTAAAAAGAAAAAAATAAAAAAAACAACCGTCTACAAGCGCCAGCGAATTACTTAAATAAACTTAAGCAAAGCACCGTGAAGTGTGTTAAATCAGACAGAGGCGCGAAGAAGTGTTGAGCAATCGTGGCAAAAAAGTATAAAAAATCAGAAGAAAAATATAATAAATAATTCTAAAAAATAGAAAAAATAATAGAAAAATTGAAAAAAGTATAAAAGACAGGAAAAATATAAAAAAATGGGAAAAATTAAAAAAATATAGAAAAAAACTCAAAATGAATACACAAAAATGATGAATGTGAGAACATATTTCCGATTTTTAGCATTTCGTAAGAGATAATAATAATGTCTCAAGCGCTTGAGTTAACTAAAGAATTATGAACGGCAGATATCAAAGGCCACAGCAAAGTGTCGAGTAGAGATACATATGTAGAAGTGAGTGGCGAAAGAGCTGCCGTAGAAATTTATGCGTCACAGTGGCCGTGATGAGGGTGACAAAAATATATTTCAGATGTCTTCTGAAGCTTTTTGTTGCCTCTGCTATATAGAGTGCGGCACTTTGAGCGCGCCGCTTTCATAATTTCATAAAACAAGCAAGCAAATTACATTAAATCACAGCTGGTTAAGTGGTGGGCAGCGCAAGTGGAATAAAATTGAAAAAAGAGAAAAAAAAAATAAAGAAAAATAAAGAAAGAAAAGAATAAAAAATAAATAAAAATAGAAAAAAGAAAAGAATGAATAAAAAATAATAAAAATTAAAAAACAATATGGAAGCGCAATCATAAAACCCATAAACAAGCGCGTTCCAGTAGCGCGCGCGGCAATTGTTGATTGCGCGCGGGCGTCAAATAAATAAACCGTTGCGCGCAAGCCGATTGGGAAAAGTGTGAAGAAACATTGAACGCTGCTTGATTGTAAGGCAAACATATTGCGCGCTGCTTGCTGCTTATTTTCATTGAAAATTTTTCGTTTTTCTTGAAAACTATGCGCTGCAATAAAGAATTTACAAGCGCTTATGAAATTGAGTGCAATTAGCGGCAGTCGCGCGCGCATAAACTCAATAGGTTTATATGTATGTATGTATGTTTGTGTTTAGCATTGCAATAATAACAATTAAAGCCATTTATGCGTTCGGCAATTATTGACTTTTGCTACTGATGCATGCGATATGGCAGCGCGCTGACATAAGTGGGTGAGCGGTGGCTAAGCGCGCGCTGAGTGACGCTCAAGTTTTCAATGAGCGCGCTGCCTCGAAAGCATAGTTTCAATGAGATTTTCAACAAAGATGCACTATTTATAGCATTTCAACAATTATAGTTGTTGTTATTTTTATTTATATTTTTTAATTTTGAAAATTTTAATTCTGATTTTTTTTTATATAAAAATTCTTTTTCTAATAAAATTTTCGAAAAATATTTTTTTTTCAAAATAAAACATTGTTGTTGTTTTTTATTTTTATTTTTTTTTTACTTTTGAAAATTTAAATTTTGAAATTTTTTTTTTTTAACTTTTAAAAATTTTATTTTAATTTTTTTTTTAATTTTCAAATTTATTACAGACAAAACAAAAATAAAAATTAGTTTCAAAATAAAATAAAGCACTCACTTTTATGTGCTTCGCTTTCAATTTCCTGTTATTTTTTGTACAAGTATGGCATTGTTATTGTAAGACACATGTTCGGCCGCCACAATTTACACACAGATTTGTTTATTTATACAAGGCTTTTTCGCTACTAATTTTTTCAGACGCACTTTTTGATGCTTTTTGTAGTTTTTGTTGCTTTTTGGGCCAACAAAAATGATGTTTTGTTAATTTTGCGGTCTGCGCAGTTTTGTTGCTTGCCGGCCTGGCTGGCTGGCCAGCGGCACTTTAACAGGCGTTTTCACACTTCAATAAGCGCGCGGTGTGTAAATATACAAGAAAAAGTGCGGAGTACATATGTAGGTGTGTGTGTGTGTGTGGCACTACATATGAATGTGTTTATAGAAATTAAAAAGCGGCATGCATGATTGCGTGCAAATATCAACCCATGAAGCGCGCGGCGGCTGGCAAAATGTGTGATGCGTGATGCCAAATGATTAATTATTGCTAGAGCACATACATATGTGAGTATGTGTGTATGTATGACTATGTATCTACAGACACTTGCGGGCGCCTACAAACAGCTTATTTATAAGCACAAAATCAAATCAACCAGCGAGCGACCATAGCGAATGCGCGCAACACATATACATACATACTCATGTGCATAACTGTATTAGCACTCACATGTGGCAAATAAAGACATATCGCGCTGCCAGCTACACTTAATACTTAGCATTTATGCGATTTACTTTAGCCGCTGATTACTACAATTACTGGCCGTTGATAGCTGACAGTGTTGTTGTTCTTGTTATTATTGTTGGTTGCTGTGCTCATCATCAGCACATCATGCGCATCATCATCATCAGTGACAGACAGCAGTCGAGTTGCTTCAAATATGATGTGGCGTGGCAGCAATGTGACTTAGAACCAGTGTATGTGTGTGTTGTTGTTGTTGTAACAAGCATCTTCATTTGTGGCAGCTAATGCTTGCTGTGAGGCAGCTTTTGATTGCCGGAATGGCAGATTTTCCAACGAAATCGTCGACGAAATCTTTGGCAGCGCTAAACAGCTGTGCGTACTACACTTTGAGAGGGGGATTTTGGAGGGCGCGCAGACATATAAACATATATGCAAACATGTGAGCATACTAACGAGTAACACACTCGGTGGTTGTTACAAACAGTCTTGATGTTGAGTGGGTGTGTAAAAAAGTTAGAATATAGAAGTATGTAGAAGAGATATAGAAGTGTTAGAAGCACTGATTGAGTGCTCAAGTCAGAATGGTTTCAAAGCAGCTAAAAAAATTAATGACTTCTCACTTCTTTTCGCCATTAAATATTTTTATCTAAAATATTAATTTGGAATTTCTCCACACACACACACACACACAATAATAATTGCCAATTCAAACACTTTCCACATTTGTACTGTTTATCCAATGCTTATATCCATCTATGCGCTTAACTACTCAATGATTTATTGCTTGCCAATGTGTTACAGCTCAGTTTAATTCTTAAATTAGACAAACACGAAGATTCTTTAAATCGACTATGCCCGCTGGCGTGGCAATGACACAAAGCGCTTGCGTTTGCGTTTGCGTCTTCATTGATGTCAGTTTTTGATGGCTTAAAGCTCGTTGGCTAGAGACACACATACATATATAGATATAGACACACACATTTGTAGTTGTGCATGAAGCTTGAAGCCTAATCGTCTGGCTTAAGTGTTTATTCAACACGAGCATTAGTTGATTTTATTTCAACTTAATTCACAGCTTGAGGTTTATTTTCACTGCTAATTGCGATTTTAATCACTTACCATTTGAGAAATTTAATTAAGACGAACATTTTACTTGGAATGTTTTAGATTATATGGTTGGAAATAACACATACCTGCAAAGAGAAGAAGTTAAGAGAAGATTAGTAAGAAGAATTTTAGATCAGATTTAAAACGGATAAATCTTTGTATTTTTAGTTGTAAAATAACATTATTTATAGAAAACGTAATTTAAATTAAGTATTATGATCTTATTTGTGCATAATCTCTCAATTTGTTTGCCTATAGACTTATTGTGAGGTGCTAGATTGTCGTTTTTGCAGAATTTTACCTCGATTCATCAGTAATTATAACCATTTAGTATAAAAGGAGTAATTAATCTCAATTAATCTTAACTCGACTGAATAAAAAAAAATCATTGATTAATCGAAATACTTATGAATTAATCCGATTAATAAGTAATCTTCATTTAAATAATAAAAAACATCGTTTCATCAGAAATGTCAAAATTTCGTTCCAACGGTGTACATAATCTCAATTGAATTCGACTAATCTTTGATTTAACTAAATAAAAAATTATCAACTATTCAAATTGAATAAGCAAATTAATCCGATGAATCAGTAATCTTCCATTTAAGTAATAATTCATCAGTAATTATCACCATTTAACATAAACTGAATAATTAATCTAAATTAAACTCGATTAATCTTAACTCGACTAAATAAAGAATCATTGATTAATCGAAATTAACATTTAAATTAATCCAATTAATCATTTAATCATTTGAATAATAAAAAATATCAAATCATCAGAAATATCAGCAATTAGTCCCATTTGAGTTAATTTCAATTGTATTCGATTAACCTTTAATCAAACTAAATAAAAAATTATCAGCTGTTCAAAATTTATATGCAAATTAATCCGATTAATCATTAATCTTCGATTCAATTAATAAAATTTTTCGATTCATCAGAAATATCATAAATTAGTTCCAATTAAGTAATTAATTTCAATTGAAGTCGATAATCTTTAATTTAACTAACTAAAAAAGTATCTGTTAAAAGAAATTAATCAACAAATTAATCCGATTAATCATTCATTTTCGATTTGAGTAATAAAAAATGTCGACTCATCAGATATATTAGCAATTATTCGCAACTGAGTTGTTAATTACGATTAATTCGATTAATATGGAAATTAAATAGTTGAATAAAAATTATTCGATTAATCGAAATTAACATACAAATTAAACCGATTATACATTTATTCTCTAAACCTTTTAAAATTAAATAATAAAAATGTCGATTCATCAGATATGAGATCCAACTAAGTAATTAATCTCAAATAAATTTGTCTAATTAAATAAAACAATTGGATTAATTGTAATTCAAATACAAATTAATCCGATTAATCATTAATTTTAGATTTAAATTATAAAAATATAACGATTAATCAAAATTAATATACAGATTAATGTGGTTAATCATTAATCTTCGATTTAACTAATAAAAATAAAATATTCAAAATAAAAATTTTTTGCAAATGATTAATGAAATGTGAAACAAATTTCTATTTAAATAAATTTCTTTAAAAGTTAAAGCAACTTTCAATAAAAATATGAATTAATCTTAATATTTAGTAATCAAGTTAAATGATTTTTGAGGGACTTTATTTTATGGAGAGTATTATGAAAGCAATTGTAACTGTACTACTCTATTCTTAAAACAGAGTTCCGACTATTTAACGGTATTTCTAAGAAAAGAAATTTTGATTCAAAATCACAATGACTTTCATCCATTTATTTGGTGTGAAAAGAAAGCAAGCGCGGGCAATAATGAGTTTTATCTTCTTCTACTAAATAACCGCTTGTTACACTTCCGCAACACAAACACCCTACACTAGAACTGTTTACACCTCCTACCCCGCGCGCACAAACTGTTTTGCATACTTAAGTAAGACACAGATTTCTGGCCATTAATCAAATAACTCTTTGACGCGACAAACAACAATTTGACAGACTTTATATGCCTCAATGAATAGAGACCACACACACACACACTCGCATACACATACAAGGCGAGGCACTGCGAAGCTCACCCTCTCGTTGGCGGGAAATTGTATTTTAATGCCAAACTTTGGCAACTAAATTAAAATTCACTCAGTTCAGGAGTAAAAAGCGCGCAAGTGACACCACAGCGCTCTGGTAGAGAAAGGGGAGTGGAAGGCACATTAGAATTGCGTTACGCAGATTTGAAGATTTTGATAAAAGCAAGCGAGCAGCAACAACAACAACAGCACAGCGACAAGCATACTGTCAGCTTAGCTTAGCAATAAAGATAAAGTCTAATAACGAAGACACTTAAAAGTCAAATGAATGGCAAATGCAGCAGCAGCCGCAGCTCATCAAAATGCCAATACTTGAAGTGTAAAGCACACAGCAGTGCCCCATACAGCAACAGTAATACACTTGCTAACGGTATGTGGATGTAAGTAAGTGAGGCAAATGTATAAAAATTGGAGTAGAGAAAGCAAAAGCAAAGCAAACAACAACAACAAGAGCGGCGCTTGAGTTGAGCCGAAATTTTAAATTCTTAGCAACGACACATACAGCGCGTGTATGACACATATATATTCAACAAATACATTAGCAGCGCCGAGGAACAACAACAACCAGGATATCAGTATAGCACTTGCGCCCAATACATGCTTCTATATATACGAATATATGTAAGTGCAGCGTGGGTGTGAGTAAATCAGCAGCTTTCTGTGGCATCATCATTATAAACCCCTCCACCTCTTTGGGGTACATTTTAAAGCGACTTTCCGTTTGCCAACATCATCTCATCAGCGGTAACAACTTATTTGTCGATAGCATCAGGGGAATCAAGCAAAGTCAGTCAGTGAAGCCGACGCACGTAGCGCCGCAACAACAACCCCAAAATGCAAGTGAATCCTTGATTGCCACGTCAACACAGCACAGCCAGCCAGCGACGCAGCTAAAGTGTTTTCACTCACGATACACGCGACGCACAACACAAATTTGCACACGTCTCAGACAGCATGCATTGAATTGGTGTTGTTGTTGTGTTTTTATTGTTTTTTTTTTTTGTAAAATTTTTTCTTGTGGCAACAACGGCTTTAAAACGCTTGAGTGCAAAGCAATTTATAAGCAAAAATCTTTATTGAACGTGTTTGACAAACGCAATAACCCCATTGAGGGGGCGGGGAAGAAATACTCTTGTAGAAACAGAAACAGTAAAGGGTGCGTGGCAGCTGCTACCCCTTTTGTGCCACGCACACAGCAGCCTTTGCTACAGCGGCATCCCATGTAAAGACACGTTAATATCTTGACAAACTCATTGTGTAGGATTTTGCTTGATTTGTTTATCTGCGTCGGCGTTCAAGGTGTGAAAGCTCAAAAAAATATATATATTTATAGAGGTAACCATGCAAAGCTGGCACTTTAACGCAGCCTAAATATGTAAATCCAAAGACAAATGCCAGCAAACCTCGTGGAAATGGCGCTATCGAGTAGAGAAGGTGAGCAGAAAGGCATCAAAGTGGTAGTAAAGCACAAGTGGTGGATAAGAGAAATGTTTCTAAGAAGTGGTATGAAGATTACAACTGAAATAAAGTAAAATAAATATTTAAAAATAATGTTATACCATGCCGCAAGGTGGCGCTGTTGTCGATTTAGTTAGAAAAAGTTAATTTACAGCTCTATTTGGCGCATATTCTTAATCAAAAGTAACTAAATAGTTAGATAAGGTTTTATAGAGGCTTTTTAGAGCATATACTTCATAATAAACCGGATACTCGCCATAGCGTCCATATGGAGTGTTTTCCTTTACTTCATCGAGCAGAACTTCATTTTAAACTTTTTATTTTTTGTCCGTCTTTAAAGTCAACCCAGAGCAGGAGGAGGGTAGCACTGTCTAGCTGACAGTGTGGCCCCACTGGAGCACTTAACGCGCATATTTATGTATGTACGTGCAGCAATTGTCAGCGTCTGGCATCATGGCAAAGGTCTCATGCGTGCGCGCCTGAAATTATGCTGCTACATATTGCCGTTTATTTTATTTTATTGTTTTATTTTCTGGCTGGCGTTATTATTACAATCCCGTATTAAAATTTGCGACAAATAAAAATAGCACAGCAGGGAAATGAGGTGTCGCCAACAAAATGAAAGGAAATAAAGTGTTAGCTGGCAGACATACACTATTTTTTTGTTGTAACACTGGAAGGAGTGAGTTTTGAGCAGCGAAGCTAGTAAATTTTTATACAGAATGTACAAATATACTTCAATATAGTACGCGTTCTCATATTCACCAAAAAAAAAAAGAAAAAATAAATAAAATCCCGCGCGTTACCTGCCACGCCGCGTCCAATGCGTCAGCACAACTCAAAACGTATGTATTTGTTATTGGCTCAGCGCGACTCACATTGTTTACACAAGTGCATAATGAACGCCCACAACGCGCGGCTGTGCCAAGCTGTCTGTCGGCCGTTTAACGCGGTATTTGCAACATTTTCAATCTTACTTTCTGCGCGGCTTTTTTATTTTCGTTTTTCACCATTATCTCTACCTTTTTCATAAGACACAGCGTTGAGTTTTTCTTTCATGCGCTTTACATTTACCTGCGCTTCCTTTTCTGTGCAACGCGCTGCGCCTGTCGAGCCTGCGAATGTAAGGAAGACGAGTGAGAGGCGCAAAAGTAGAGCGGATGCCGCCATATTGGCTATTGTTTGTTTTCCTTTCAATGCGCCTTTCGTCAGCCTTTTTCAATACGCAGATATACCTATATTACATATCTACAGCTCACGCGCCTGTCAGCGCCTTCTTGTGGCAGCAACACTTCGTGTTTTATTGCTTGCTGTGCTGGCAGGCGCTTGTCTCTTTCTCCCACTCCCTTGCACACACACAATATCAATTTGCGCTAATGCCGCCCTTTTTGCATAAGCTCGGCCAACTAATAACGCCACTCACGCAGACGTTGCCATTCAATTGTGGATATATATATATATATATGTATGTGTGTGACGACATTTTCTTCTTGCCACAGTATACCGTTATATTCATATTTACAAAATTGTTTGTTTCGATTGTTTTTATAGCATTCACTGCTGTCATTGTTTACTTGCCACCCCACGAACAGCGTCGCGCCACACCCACTGCCGCCTGCCGGTTGGCGTTTCGAGAACGCACCATTAGTCTTCGAAAATGGCTTAGAGCAAAATTTACATTATTAAGCTTTACTTTACTTTGCTTTGCGTTTGTTTTTTCAGCGCTTACCAGGCCGCCAACGACGCGGCACAGCGCTGTGGCTCCGCTTATGCGCGCCCTCTCTTGCTGCCTCTACCTCGCTACTCTCCACCTCAGCCTCATTTCTGTCTACCTTCTTGTATGTGACACTGTTACGCGCCGCCTCAATAACGGTTTCACTTGTTTCCCTGCTGTCTGTCTGCGCGACTTCGAGTCTGCCAGTCGGCATTCAAGCCAAATCAAATGGCCTGGCAATTCATATTGTGTCAATTTATTTGCCGCCACAGCTTTGGCTGCCGCTGCCACTGTTGCGGCATTATTGCCAGCGCCCAGTGTAAATATTTCCTCTTGACAATTTGCCATTGCAAGGCAAAAATGGAAATAAAAAAATTGCCTGCCAGGTATGCAGAGCGCGAACGAGCTGCTGACTGCTTAAATCGTTGCTTAACAAATGCAAAGTCAGCGGCAATGGCTTTCGAATCGAAGTAATCTTCAATATTTAACTTTGCTGCTTGCATTTGAATGAGTGCGAAAGAGAGAGAAAGAGTGAGAGCTATTGCTTCCTCTCAAGTTTACTTAACATCTTAAAAGCATAAGCCACTGAAAGTTTGCTTTAATGAATTTGTATAAGTTTCCTCATTTTGTTGCGCGCGGCCGCCTCCTCTTCCTTCCTCTTCTTTTCTTCTTCTTCTTCATGTTCTTCATGCCGCGCAATGTCAATATTTTGACAAGATAATGATTTTTTTTCGACTTTCAATATTTTTATTTATTCTGCGCTCACCTGCGGCCTTTTCTTTCTTTTGCGCTTGTGCGTAATAATGTGGCAACGCTTAGACATAAGCAATCAAAAAGTTTGTTTACGCAAGCTTAGCACTTAAGCGAGCATAATTAGACGTGTAATTTGTGTTTGACTTATGTCATTTAAGTTGTTGCAATGTTTTCTTTAAACATTTTTGTTTTTTCACTTTGGAGCTTTCGGAAGGTAAACAAATTCACAGGAAAGTGAAAGAATGTGGCATAAAATGAAAGAAAATGTATGAAATGAATTTCAAATAAAAGTTAAAAGACTTTTTTATGTAAGATTCGGTATTTTTTGACGAAAATCACTCTAAAAGTGAATATGAAGTAAGCTTTCACTAAAAGCTCTGTAGCCATTGAATAACTTTTATATTAACCTGTAAATATAAGACACTTTTTGTGCTGTAAATCACTCAAACAAATGATTTTTTAGCAAGCTTTCACTTAAACCTCTGTAGCCATTATTTACCGTTAATCTTAATTTATAAATTTTTGATATTTTTTGTGGTCTAAACCACTCAAGTGCATTTTAAGCAAGCTTTCACTAAAAGCTCTGTAGCCATTATGTACCTTTTATATTAATTTAGATATTATATATTATTTATGCTGCAAATCACTCTAACAATGCATTCTGAGCAAGCTTTCACTAAAAGCTCTGTAGCCATTATTTACCGTTACTGAAAGTTTAGTGTAAGCTTTAAAGCTTCAACTGCAAACATCATGTAAGTGGTAAATTTGATCGATTTTCATTACTTCTAATACAATTGCTGTTTTTGAAAGCTTTTTAAGCACAGTAACTAGAACGCACTTATTTTCTTATGTGCATTTCTTGGAACTCGTTAAACGTAAACAAATATAAATACTGCGAACGAATGCTTAAAATTTAACTAATCACTTGTTAACGGCACTTCCAAGAACTCAAGCTACACCTTAATAATAAATATTGAAATTGAGGGCTTCCAAGAACGAGCAACGAGCACATAAGGTATTGAGCACAAATCGGCATAAAATAATTACACTGCATTGACATGCAAGTCAACGCCTTGACAAATGTGAATTAGGACGTACAACTGGCACATAGAATATGGTAGATGGCAGACAGAAGAGAGCGAGGAGAAAGCTTATGTAGGCATGTTGCATATGAATATGGGTTGTTTACATTATTGATTACTAAAAATACAGTTAGAGTTGAAAAATATTTTTTATGTTATGATATGAAAAATGAGAAGTAAAGAGCAATATAATCAGTTCTCTCTTAAGGTGAAAAGAGAGAGATGTGGTTAAGTATTGAAATATTGATCAATAAAAATATCACCGAAGTCTCAAGGGCAACTATTACCGATAAATACCACCCAAAAAACCTCAAAAAGTCACTCTCAAGTGAACCACCTCCAAACAAGCCTCCAAAACGTTACAAACTATAGCAAAACTGCATGCAACATGACAAAAAGTAGCCTTGCAACAAAAAAATTATACATGCCACAACAAGATAAGACAGCAAAAAGTGCAAAATAAGCACAATCACTTCATTTACTTTACTTGCCACATCGTACATAAGCACGTTGGTGGCGTTGGCGGTGGCATGTTGCAACAAGCAGTTGTTTCGTGAAAATTGTCTGCAAATTGTTGACGGCATAAAAATCAAAAACCTTACTAACAGACACTTTTCGACTGCCACAAATGACATGCCATGTACCGTTACAAGTACAGCGAAGAGGTGAGTAGAAAGCGGCCGAGAAATTGTAGACTTGCCACAACGACCGACAGTGGCATTACATGAAAATGTCTGTATATATGTATGTCGAGTGCCCATGAGCAGCACTTAGCTGTTGCTGTTGTTGTTGTTGCCAAGTTTTGTGTGGCATAGAAATCAAAATTGCAATAGACTTACGGAAGTCAAGAAGTTGGCAAATACCGTAAACGAAATGAAATCTGGGTGAAGATGAGTGGCTGCCACTCATACATATACAGAAGTATATGTGTGTTGCAAGCTGCTTGCAGTAAACGTTGTCGTTCGTGGGTGGTCAGCAGCGGCAGTAGCAATGGTGGTGGTGTTGCAGCATTGGCTGAATGACAGCGTTAGTGTGGTGCTACTGAAATTGCTAGCGCTTGAATGGTACTTGCCACCGCTACTGAGTTGCCATTACACTCAGTGCTGAGGTACTATTAATAGGCGTTATTTGCGCGCTGTAGTAGTACATGCAACACACACACATATGCACGAATGTGGCATGTCAACTGCCTGACTTACTTACTAGCTGACTGTTGCTGCAACATGCAACACTTAAGCACAAGGCTAGTATGTTGCAGCCTACATAAGAAAAAAATTGAAAAAAATACATTTTGTGGCACTTGCAACAAAAAAAAAATTTTACAACAAAAATGTGGCATGTAAGGAAATGGCAACAGTTTGCTACCGAAATGGGCGTTACGTAGCAGGCATTTAGTGCGCCAACACAACGACCATGGAATGCGGCCTAACTAACACGCGTGGCAAGCACTGCTTCTTGTGTTGCACATACAAACACCCATATACTTGCCACTTGCTTCTTTCTTCATAATAATGTCGTTGTTTGAGCTCAACTTTGCGTGCCTACTTCCACAAAGGCCCTTCGTTGGCGACGCTTCAGTTTCGTGACAAAGTAAAATTTGCTGCTTCACTGCCACAAGTTGCAAATTATCGCAATGACAGTGCTGTGTTGTTGGCTAATGGAAGGTGGTGTTGCTATGTGGTGGTAGAGGTAAATGAAGAAAAAACGACTTGCCGCAACAACAAAGTGGTGGACTGAGAGCTAAGCAACGTGTTGTTGCATGCATACGTGTGTGTTGCAAAGAGTTATTCATGTTGCATATGTGTGTGTTGCATATTTAAGTGCACTCTTTCTCTGCTTAATGCCTTACTATTTGCTAATATCTAGTTGTTAGAGTGAAAGTATGTCAATCAAGGCTAATGTTGCAACTTGTATAGAACTTTCACTTAGGCGGCCATTTTTCGTGCACAAGAACTTCATTTGCTCGCAAAGGTGTCTTAGAGCGCGCTTTAAGTGTACATGTGGAACAACTCTTGGCTTAAAAAGTGCCGAAAAGTAACGGTATTATGCTACTTTCATGTATGTTGCACATAAGTTGTAGTATAAAGCGCCTAAAAGCTTACTTAAATATTATAAAACTCATATTTTTAGTGTCAATCTGCATTCGAAGCTTTGTAAATATTTATTTAAGCCTTTATTTGCTTCTATATTTATCAGAAATCAGCACCCTTTATTAACACAAATTGTGGCGCTTGCTTTACACGCTTATTTGCCACACTTTTTTTATTGACAAACACACATATTTACATATTTACCTGACCGCTATTTACATACGCGTATGTGCTCACGCGTGTTTACTCAAAGCTTGTAATTGTCAATATTGTTAATGAATTTTATGACAGCTGACAATTAGCCGCACATATACATACGTATATACATATGCATACGCGGCGCTGATGTTTCAATTATTCTTTAGCTATATACGAGTTCACACATATGTGTAAGTATGTTTGTATGTATTTATGTTGTTTATCTGATAAATTATCATACCACGCTTGGATTTATTTGTTTATACGCGTGTTTATTTTGTTTAGTGTCGACTTTTTGTGTGGGCCAGTGGCACTTCAACGTTGTTTACCAATGATTTTTTTTCATATTTTCCATATTCTAAGATTCAGGTGTGCTTTTTGAAGGGGTATAAGTTACTAAGGATTGATTGAGCAGTTAAGATTATGTTGTTGTAGTAGTGTTAATATATCATTTTCGAGTTTAATTAATAATGGAAATATGCTAGATTGATTAAGATTTATGAAGAAGTTAGCGAGAAACTAACAATTTAATTAATAGAAAATTTAATTTAACTTAATTTAATTTAATTTAATTTAATTTAAAATATTTTAATTTATTTTAATTTTATTATTTTTTTATTTTTTTTTTTAATTAATTTTTTTTTTATTTTGTTTTGTTTTATTTTATTTTATTTTCTTTTCTTTTCTTTTAATTTACATTTTCATTTTATTCTGTTTTATTTTATTTTATTTTATTTTTTTATTTACATTTTTATTTTTTTTTTATTTTTTTTTATTTACATTTTTATTTTATTCTATTTTATTTTGTTTTGTTTTGTTTTGTTTTATTTTATTTTATTTTATTTTATTTTATTTTCTTTTATTTTATTTTCTTTTATTTTATTTTATTTTTTTTATTTACATTTTTATTTTATTCTATTTTATTTTATTTTATTTTTTTTATTTACATTTTTATTTTATTTTATTTTATTTTATTTTTTTTATTTACATTTTTATTTTATTTTATTTTATTTTATTTTATTTTATTTTATTTTATTTTTTTATTTACATTTTTTTTATTTACATTTTTATTTTATTCTATTTTATTTTGTTTTGTTTTGTTTTGTTTTGTTTTATTTTATTTTAATTTATTTTCTTTTATTTTATTTTTTTTATTTACATTTTTATTTTATTTTATTTTATTTTATTTTATTTTTATTTTTATTTACATTTTTATTTTATTCTATTTTATTTTGTTTTGTTTTGTTTTGTTTTATTTTATTTTATTTTATTTTATTTTCTTTTATTTTATTTTCTTTTATTTTATTTTATTTTTTTTTTATTTACATTTTTATTTTATTTTATTTATTTTTTATTTACATTTTTTTATTTACATTTTTATTTTATTCTATTCTATTTTATTTTATTCTATTTTATTTTATTTTTTTTATTTTTTTTATTTACATTTTTATTTTATTTTATTTTTTTTTTATTTACATTTTTATTTTATTCTATTTTATTTTATTTTATTTTTTTTATTTACATTTTTATTTTATTTTATTTTATTTTATTTTATTTTATTTTTTTTATTTACATTTTTATTTTATTTTATTTTATTTTATTTTATTTTATTTTTTTATTTACATTTTTTTTATTTACATTTTTATTTTATTCTATTTTATTTTGTTTTGTTTTGTTTTGTTTTATTTTATTTTATTTTATTTTCTTTTATTTTATTTTTTTTATTTACATTTTTATTTTATTCTATTTTATTTAATTTTTTTATTTACATTTTTATTTTATTTTATTTTTTTTATTTACATTTTTATTTTATTTTATTTTATTTTATTTTATTTTCTTTTATTTTATTTTTTTTTATTTACATTTTTATTTTATTTTATTTTCTTTTCTTTTCTTTTATTTTATTTTCTTTTATTTTATTTTATTTTTTTATTTACATTTTTATTTTATTTTATTTATTTTTTATTTACATTTTTTTATTTACATTTTTATTTTATTCTATTTTATTTTATTTTATTTTTTTTATTTACATTTTTATTTTATTTTATTTTATTTTATTTTTTTTATTTACATTTTTCTTTTATTTTATTTTATTTTGTTTTGTTTTATTTTATTTTATTTTTTTTTTATTTACATTTTTATTGTATTCTATTTTATTTTGTTTTGTTTTATTTTATTTTTTTTATTTACATTTTTATTTTATTTTCTTTTATTTTATTTTCTTTTATTTTATTTTATTATTAAAGCAGCTCACAATGTTGCAAGAACGAAATGTGGCAGCAACGTGGGCGTTATACATACTCTTGTACACATAACTCATAGCAGAGTTTGGGGAAACAACAAATTTTGTATCCGAAGTAGGCGGTTTTCGTAAGCATTTTTCGAATTCGGCTTTTTTAAGAAAATTAATGTGCACACACACGCCCAAACGCTGTTGCATGGCATAGCCACATATTGCTCAGCTGATGCTACAAGGCTAAACAGCAACAACAACTACAACAAGAGCCAGAATGCGTCACAGACAGCGCGGCGTGGAGTTTCATAAACAATGTTGTCGTAATTTTTCCACAACTGAGTGGTTGTTGTTGCTGTTGATGTTGCTTTTGCTGGCGCTGACAACGTTGTGGCCTCACTTTGATTTTATTTATGTGTCTTAAAGTTCAAGTATGCGAGGCAGCCATACATATGTATACTCATAAGTAAGTGTTTATTAATAACCAGTGTTGCTTGTGTGTGTTGCGCTGCCGCTCGGGGAGGTCCTCAGCGCAATGTGTAGAAAATCTAATTTTGTGCCACTTTTGTGAGTATTTGTTGTTATGTGTTTGTGTGTGTGTGTCACTTTTCGTGCTTTCTTAGCTATTCTACATGTTGTTCTTGTTTTGTTGTCGCCACTGTTTTGCTAGATTTGCTTTGTTTCAACAATATTTGTCGCCTTCCACATATATATTTTTCTAAATTTACACGCGCGTTGACATTCGGAATACAATTTTTTTCTGCTTGCAACAAAAACTTTGCCGCCACAGACACACATGCTTGTAGCGGTATTTATGTAACTAAATGCAAATAAATTTACATTTCTTTTATTTACAAATAAATATTTTCCGCTGTCTTGCGCGCGCTTTACGCGCCTACACATGCGTATGCTACGTCTATTCTACTTCGGCGCTGCTGCCGGCGCTGGTGCCGCGCCGCCCACTCTTACCACTTTTCAGCGCGCGCTTACTTGACAATGAAAATATTTGTTTACACGCTGTCGTCGTCGTCTTCGTCGGCGAAATGAAAGGATAATGTTTGAGAAAGTAATTTCACTCAACTGCCTGCCGACGGCCTAGTCTACTTCAAGGCGCACGGCGCATGTAGGCATATGATAAGTGAATTGCGGATTAGCTCTGCTTGTGTGTGTCTTCCTGCTCAGCATAACTGTCGCTTATTTGCACAGCTTTTGACTGTCTGTGTGTTTGGCGCCTACTTGCCACATCACAATTATTCAGCGCGCCTAACAAACTCCTTCTCTTACTCACTCACTTCCCACTTTTTTAAGCATATTTGCTGAGTTTGCTTGCTTGCTCGCTGTGATTCGTTTTGTTTAACATGTCAAAATCATAATATTTTCATAAAGTACCATTTATTATTTTGTTAAGCAGTCTGACAGTTTATTTGCCATTGAAATTGGATTAGTTCTTTTTTCTTTTTGGCTTTTCGCTCATTTTTCTCATTTCTACCGTCGGTATTTCCATGTAATCACATGCGCAAACAGTTATACCATGCCGCAGTGATTTTAATAGAAATGTTTTGTTGTAATTCGCATTGTGATTGCCGCTTGAGTTGGCATAAATGTCATTGGCTTGTCAATCGTTTGCCATACTTACACATCTCTTGAAGAGAGAGTGAGTGTCGACTTGTGTTGGTGGCAAGGCGCAGAAAGTCAGCGCTGGAGTGGAGTGGCTAGCGAAAAAGCAATTTACCATTAATCGCTTCGCTTGTGGTTCGTTCTTCCTTTTGGCCCGAGAATTTCTTTCTTTTCTTATGATTATTTATTGGAAATTAATTTTTATGGTTTTTCGTGGAAGTGTAGCAAGTAGTAGTTATAAGAAATAATAATATTTTGTGGCAGTTAATGGGATTTCTTGTGTACCGTTAGCTGTGGTATGAGTGATTGAGTGTCACTGTAATTGCTATTGAGTAATTATATTGAGTCGCATATGCTTACGGTGCATGCTTGAGCGGCGACAGCATAACGAGTAGCTGACGTCGGCAGCGCAGAGGCCACCTGTCTCTCTGGCGAGAAGTGGCGTAGCGCTTAGCATCGTTCAGTTGCTGTTTAGCGGTGTGGGTGTGAGGTTGAATTGAGTTTTGGGAACGCGAGTGCTGGTGTAAAGCAAAGCAAAGTGAAACCACATGCACATTTGAGGTTAGTATCGTTTTCTTGAGAAAAAATTCGAATTGCTGTTATGTTTTCTTTAATTAATTACTGATTTATTATTCAGGTTATGTTTATTATGAAGACATGGAGGCATTTGAAGGAAGAACAATCAAAAATTTTATTGAAAATGCTGAATCCAAAAATAAATGAAATAAAAAGAAAAAAATCTACGTGTTGTGTGTGAAGTATTAGAAGGTAAGGAACGAAAATATTTACAAAAAAAAGAAAAAGTAACCTTGAAAATAAAAATTTTGAGAAAAATTGAGACACACTTTTAGATAGTTGAATTTTTAAGAGAAGTGCATATTTTTTAAGATTTATTATTTGGTAAGTACATAGCATAATGAACAATTTAAGCTTAAATATTTTACTGAATTCTCTACTTTGTATCAACAAAAAGCTATGAACCCATCTGCAAGGTTGTTGAACTCCATTCAAGCGCTGTGTGGCAACAAAAAATCGCTACTTCAACCAACCGTACCTCATTCAAACCCTCCACAAGGCAAGTGGAATAAGTGAATTGTACAATAAAATCAATTTAATATTTATTAAAACGCCGTTATAGCTGCCACTGCAACAATCAATGAACTTTAAGCACAATAAGCAACTTGCAACATGTTGGCATTTTGTACTTTTTGCTTATATTTATTGTCTACTTTCATATTTAGTCTGCGCTTTTTCAATTTTCAGCACTCATGAAAAAGCAACGACCTTATAACGCAGCCAAAACAACTTTAATTAATGCTGAATTGTTAAGTAAAATCAATAATCCACAAACTTGAGGCAGGCGCCGCGGCAAGGATGTTGCAGCAAAAGGAAGCAGCGAGAATAAACCAATAACAAATATGCTTGCTGCTGCCTCGGCGTTTTTACGTTTATTAATATACAAGGAAATAAAATGAAACAAAAAGAAAAAAGTTACTCTTTTAGGGTGGCAGGCGTTGCAGGGTGCACAAGTTTATATGAAAAAAGAAATCGTAATAACCTAAACTTAATTTTTCTGCTGACAACACGCAAGCAACTTCAGCACAACCAGCTGGCGATGGTGGCGGCGCTGGCAGTTGGTCAACACGGAGTGGCGAAGCTTTATTGCCAGCGCGACGCAGCGCAATTTATGCGCGCTACCGTGTTTCGCATTATGGCAAGCCAATAAAATACAACAGTGGAAATAAGCCAAAAAGGAAAAAAGCATAAAAATAACAGTACACTGCACTGCTGCTGCTGCGCGCCTTATGGACGCAAGCGAGAAGTTTATACAATAAAAATTATGTCGAAGCGAGAATAGATGGCCGTGATTGGTGGCGCACTGCAGAGCGGGACGTGCGCGCACAAATTGCGTATAAAACTTAGCGAAACGCAAGACGCAAGTAATAACCGAAATAGAGTCGCGGCAGCAGCTGCACAAGTACTAAGTGCAGCGCACACATAAAAGTAGTGTGGCAAGAGCGTGAGAGTGTATGTATGTGCAACTTAAGACCAAATTGTACGCTACGTGTTTGTGGTGCAAATAAAGCAAATACTCTTAGTTATTGGACGAAAACAAAAGTTTTATATTACACTTGAAAAAGCAAGCAGTTAATGTGCAGTATTAGTTGCATGCAACGCCACACAGCTACTCATTAGAAAATTATTGTGGCGCTGGTGGTGGTAGCAAAGTTGACATTGCTCAAGAGTATTGCAGCGCTATTTGCGGAAGAAATTATATACTTTTCGCCAAGTGCCACAAACACTAGCGTGTCTTTTTTTCGATTTTCGTGGCACACAAGGCTGCATGCAATGACATAAACAAGGCAAGAATGCTGAGAAGAAATAGAAAAAAACAGAAAAACGCAAGAAAAGCTTTTCGAAATAAGAAAACGTGGCAACATCGCGTGCGCACATACTGCAACTTGCCACAGCGCCATGCAACATGAACATGCAACATATATTTGTGTGTGTGTTTTAAGCCAAATGAACTGTGTGGCGCGCAAACTATTTGACATTTTATTATTGTACGAGTGCAAGCTGCCACAAAGCAGGCAAATACTTGAAAATTGTACATTTATGAAAAAAAGCATAATAAAAACAGTCAATTGTTGTCAAAATAAATGCTTGCCAAGTTGAAGATGATTTGCTGACATTTGTGCCGTTTTTTTTTTCACTTGCGTTTGTTTTCATTTCATTTGTCAGTTTGTATGGGAAAACGTAATGAGAAATCTATTTTTCCACGTTTCGTTTTTTTTTTTTTTTGTTGCAACACAAACGTAATTCACAGAAGTTTTCATTTACTTTTATTATTTGCCTCTTCATCGAGACAAGTGCACGAAAACTTCGGTTTGTTTATATTTGCTTGGCCACTTTTGCCGTTGGCCATTGGCAAAAAGAAAAATTTTCAATTTCTATTTGATTTGTGCAACGTGTTTATTTAGACAGGCGTACATATCTACGCTATTGCTATTGGCACTAGATGTTATCGGAAAAGGGAGTTAGTGCAAAAAAAGATGGTGTGTTGGAGGGTGGCATGCCAAAAAATGCACAGAACTGGGTTAGCAATTTCAAGATAACAGTAAAAAATGATTTGTGGCAAGTATGCTAGATGTGGCTTAGGGGCGCGCTAGTAGCTAAAATTCAGAAAAAGGGAGTAGCAACTAATGCAGTGTGAATATTAGTAGCTTTTGAAGCAATTTAAGTAGAAACACATAAAATTAGGAATATATATTTTGGAAATTTTAAACCGGAAATTATGATTTTAAAATTATTTTATTTTAAAATTATTTTTTTTATTTTATTTTATTTTATTTTATTTTTTTTATGTTTTTAATATTTTTTTATTTTTTTTTTTTAATATTTTATTTTAATATATTTTAATATATTTTATTTTATTTTATTTTATTTTATTTTATTTTATTTTATTTTATTTTATTTTATTTTATTTTATTTTATTTTATTTTATTTTATTTTATATTTATTTTATTTTATTTTATTTTATTTTATTTTATTTTATTTTATTTTATTTTTTTTATTTTAATCTATATTTATTTTATTTTATTTTATTTTATTTTATTTTATTTTATTTTATTTTATTTTTTTTTATTTTATTTTATTTTATTTTATTTTATTTTATTTTATTTTATTTTATTTTATTTTATTTTATTTTATTTTATTTTATTTTATTTTATTTTATTTTATTTTATTTGCTTTTATTTTTGCTTTTGCATTCTTATTTTCATATTTCTATTATTTTCCACAATTTGCTGCTGCCCTGCATGCACAAGCTCTAACGGCAATTGTTATTCTAAAATTCTATTTTGTGTTTATTTTACTGTTTCAATTTATTTTTTGGCTGCAGCAATTGTTATTGCAAAGCGCAGTGCCAACTTCAAGTCAAATGCGGCAAAAGCAGGGTGTATGTGGCATGCAACACACACACATGGTTGCATTTGTGTGAGGAAGCTAGTAAAAAATGCTAGTCATTGCTGGCAGAAAAAGCTGTGAATTGTGAAAAATGCTGCATAGCGTCATTCCGAAAATATGTCGTTTACACGTTTTTCAAACGTTGCCACACGTAGCGTTCTGCACATGGAGTGTTGCCAATTGCCAATTTTCACAAGTTTGTCAAACAAACAAATGCATGCATTGCGATTGGTGTGTGTGTGTGTGGCAAGTTCTGCGTTGATTTTTTGGCTCATACGTTTTTTGCTGAAATCTTTTTTCACACACTCAACAACAACAATATACAAGTTTTGTTGTTGTTTGGTTTTTATTTCGTTTTGTGGAGTTTATTGTCTGCGTGTGAGTGTTTTTTTCTTAACAGGGTGGTATTCTAATATATTCGAAATTCATTTCTCATATACATTTCAGTTATTGATTGAAATATTGATTTAATCGCGCTTTTACCGTTATTTACTTTTGAGTTTAATGAAATCTAGAAATTATTATTATTAAAATTTATTTAAAATTTAAGAAAAATATTTATTTTTAATAAAACTGCTGTAAACTAACAAAAATGAAATTTTTCATTGGTTCATTTGCAATTCTCATACAGTTTATATAAATTTTATAATAAACTTTATGTCAACCAAGCAAATTTTTGTTGTCTAAATTGCATTTTGAGCGCACGTTGAGCATTAAATTCGCATTGTCATAAAAAATCTTCAAGAATTTCTAAGATTTTAGGTTTCATTTCGAATTTCTTATACAATTTATTGAACTAACCTCACTTTTGGCTTAGATAACCCTTAAATCCTCACAAAACGCCTATTAAAGTTGCCATAACTCAAGCAACCACACCTAATCCTAGCTGTATTCCTCATCCAACCTAAAGTGCTGACAACATGCCACACGCGCTTACCTCCACATATCTTCAATTTCCATATCAACATAAATCAACCCATCCCCTAAGCCCTGGCATTAGTGTGACCTGCGGCAAAGCAATTTCAATAATTTTTAAATATTAAATTGAATTTCATAACATAACCCACATTTCAATACAGCTTTGAAGGCATTTAATGTAGTAAAGCACACACACACTTGAACAAATATTGTCTACCACGCGGCAAGCTAGCGACTCAACGCTCCATGCTTAAGCACGAGCCGCCTGTACTAGAAATATTCCCATAAAATTCAAGACAACACTTTCAATTTCATTTCATTTTATAACCCCAAAGGTAATAAAAAAGTCTGCCAGAGTAACAACCGCAATGATGGTTAGAAGAGTGCAAAAACAAAGTCAAACGATGAGAGAGTAAAGCGTACTGGATGGAAACCAAGAAAATACAGCTAAGACTACAACATAACTGTAAATTCACACACCCATTTTGCGGCTAGGCGTTGAAGGCAAGGATTTCATAATGCAGCGATATTAAATAAACGTGCCACACACACACAGAGAGAGAGATATACAGTGAGGATAGGCAAAGTGGCAAGTGAGTGTGGCAAGCATATAGACGCTGCACGGATCATATGGCGAAATCCGTTAGAAGTATAGAAGGCAATCAAAACGACAAGTCTACTGTTAAATTACAACAAAACGGCGGTAACGGTATATGAAATGCAAGCATAAATATGGAGTTGAGAGTGAAAAGAGCAAAAACGAACACTGAAGAAAAAGAAAAAAGACTGAAGAAAGTGCAAAAAAGCTGAAAAAATGAAGAAACTCAAAAGTGGAAAAAATCAAAAAATATGAAAAATACTAGACCAAATCGCGCTATTGAGCCACCATCGACGCTAGGTGGCAAGGATGTCGCTCGACATTTAATGAGCGCAAACTTAACAGCTGGCAATAGACGGCGCAGATTGAAGCACAGCAACAGCGCTGGGGTCTTTCACGGCGCAAAAATTAAGAAAAAAGAAAATACACACATAGACTTCATAGGCTACAACAACACAAACAAACACATATTTTATTACAGCAAAGAAATTATGAATTCTGTACCAGTCAAGATGTCTGGAAGTTTGTACATAAACATTCCAACACACTCAGAGAAACACTTGTGCCACACAGAGGGGACTGCTACGACAAGTCTATATATACATGCACCTTGTATATGTATAACCTCAAAGTACGCACTCAAAATGACTCGACAAGTTGTAAAGTCTGCAAAAGGCTGTGAGTTATGCGAGAAGTTATGATGAAGGCTTGTGGCTTTCAAGGTAAACTTAAACAAATAGCAGAATTTTTATGAAAAAAACCGAAAAAAATAGAAAGAATGCCGACGGCAATGATTGTAAAAATATACGAGTACATTGCACAATGAAGTAGAAAAAGTTGTAAAGTAGAAAAGTTTTGAAGAGTCAATGAAGGCGCATAACGGTGCGGCTGGTAATGAAAAACTTGAGTGGGGACTGTATTAGTAGAGACTATTATTGGAGATTGATCAGATCGGTGGTGCTCAATTTGAGATCGTCTAGCATAACAGGCTTTTTAAATGACCTTATGAGAGGCTTAGTGTACAAGTGATGTACTCAAACCAAAGAATTGAAGTGAAGAGAGGTTAGGTGATGCCATAAAGATCAGTTTCGATCATTTAAAGATCATCGTTCATCGTTTAACGGGTTAGACCAAAGCATTGTAAGCATTTCGACAATCTTATTGTTGGTTAGTATGCAAGAGATGCTCTCAAACCTGAGAACTGATGTCATGGAACAAAATATGTACTCGCTGGCCTCTTAAAGATCAGTGTCGTTCGCTTCACGGGTTAAATGATCACATCACTCTCACTCTCAAAACTGATGTCAAGAGAACTTAAGTGAACCGAATAACTTCGATGAATATAAATATATACTCGCTGACTACTTAAAGATAAGTGTAGATCGTTTAAAGATCAATGTTGATCATTGGATAGGTTAGACGATCGCATTGTAAGCATGTCTACAACCTTATTGGGAACAAGAGATGCTCTCAAATATGAGAACTGA
Organism: Zeugodacus cucurbitae; assembly: GCF_028554725.1. Taxonomy (NCBI): domain Eukaryota; kingdom Metazoa; phylum Arthropoda; class Insecta; order Diptera; family Tephritidae; genus Zeugodacus; species Zeugodacus cucurbitae. The sequence continues at coordinate 3,329,815 of NC_071669.1, forward strand.
TGTTGAGAGAGATTATGTGAGACCAATAGCCTGGATAAGTAAAAGTACGAACTCGATGTGTGGGTGGAAAGATCATCAAGATCAGTGCTGATCATTTGAGAGTCTTTTTTGAATTCGCGAAACCCCAACAACTACACTTCCGGGGCTATTAACAACCCTTTCTTCACAAATAATTATGTTTTACCCGTGTCAGTTTTAAATATTTGCTGTCGAGCATATGTTTAGCCTCAGAAGGATCTGGTGGCACAAGTGCGAATTCCTTGAATGTCTGCACCTGCCGAAAATGCCGCAAAATTAGTTGGTATTTGCGTAAGAGCGACACGGGCAGGGTTAAGACGACGCGCGCGAGGCGAAGAGTCAGTGAGACGCATGATGACTTGCTTCTGAAATTATGACGAAGTATGCAGACGACAAGGCACCAGCAGTATGAAATGAATGAATTCATAAAGGTGAGAGACAGCATATTTCACAGAGCTATACACACACACACACAACGAGCGAGCGCCGAGTAGCTGTTGTAAGACGAAGGTGCGCTGGCAGTCAGCCTGTCAAGCAGGCATTTAAGGAAAAATCCTGGTAAGAAATACCACTTGAACGCGCGCCTCAACTGACAGTCGCCCGAAGACTTTGTTTTATTGGCATGCTGTAGTATATTTTACTAGGAGGAGAGAGCGCGCCTTAGTCATCTACGCGGCTGGAGCGCCAACGACGCGCTGACAACGGCAAGCGGCACGTTGAAATTACAAAATCCACTGAACAAGCAAATGGAGGTGTTAAGCAATGAAAACGATTTCGTCGACGTACGGCAGACGGCGCTCGGTGGGTCGCTTGTTTGTCGGCTGTGGCGCGCACCTGTAGGTGAGTGAAGGAGTTGGCGTGGTAAGGCGTGGAGCGCGTTTGGGAAACGGAAAACAGAAAACGGCAAACGGAAAGAAAGCACAATAAGGAAAAAAACAACAACAATAACAAAAGCAAGGTAGCGCTGTCTTTAAGACGCCTACCTAAACTAAGCGACGGCTGAGCACAAGTGAAATGTGCAAAAGTTGTCGGAAATTATGAAAGTTTGAGTTGGAGTTTCGTGCACGGGAATGTGCACGTTTGGAAAAAGGTGTTGCTGGAATTTCATTAATATTTTATTACTTTCAGTTATTTTGGGTCGCTTGTGCATAATAAATGCCGGTGCCTAGGTGTTGCTGTTGTTGTTGTTGCAACACAAAAATACATAAACGTGAAAAAATGGCAACGGACATGCAACCCTTTAAGGATGTGTTAAGTATGCTGCTACTTTACAAGAAGATTTATCATATTTTTTACGACTTAATGCTATTTGAAGGATTATTAAATTATGCATAACCGTGTCGGGGTCAATGCTTGTAAGGCGCGCGCTCACTTTGGACATATATAAACAAAAATGGGTTAGATGGAAGGTGGGCGCAACTATGCGGCTGTTTTGGGGGCTTGAAATATGCAATCAATGTTATGAGTTTATTTCATTATGGAGTGTCGGATGATTGAGCGGCCGAGCAGTTGAAGCAAAACACTTGTTTTTGACATTGAAGATGGATTGCGGGTGTATCTAGGCCATTTTTGTTGCATGTTGCAGGTGAGTTGTTGAGAATTTACTTTTGAAAACTGTTTTGAACTTAATATTTTGCAGAATTTCTAATGAACTCTGAGACACCAAGCAGGGTTAGCGACGTACGATTTATCATTTCGACAACATACAACTGGCAAAAATGGCAAATGGCAGCACATTCTGGTGTGTGTTGCAAGTTGGCGCTGGCACACTTTTAAGCAATTTGTCAAAATGTTCAGTTGCTGCTGCCAAATGTAAGTCACGTCGCGGCCATGTGTACGCTAGGTATTAGAGAAATCTAAGAAGCGCGACACTTAACTTAAAAATTGCAAGCGGACGCTGAGTGGCAAGCGGCATGCGTTGCATAAATGTGGAAATGTGAAAATGTGAAAATGTTGAAATGTGGCAATGTGTATGAAATGTAATAAAAGCACAAACTGGCGCTCTCGAATATAAAAGAAATGTAGTTGAAATAAAAGAAAGTGGCAGCAAAAAGTTTATGAAGAGCGCGCTTGAAGGGGGAAAAAAGAACTCAAGAACTCATTTGCCAAATTTCAAAGTAAGAAAGCAAGAAAAGAAAGATAAATCTACACTTTTGTGTCACGCCGTATGCACCAAACTACCGTAATTGCGCGCTGTGCCAACATAAAAAAAAAAAAAACAAAAAAAGTGGCGTGTAGCGGCCATAAAAACTAAGAACTGTAGTAAAACACTGGCAAACGCAATGCAGTCGGCGGCCATTTATTACCGTTAGCAAACGCATACACACACACAAGTCGGCAAAGTGGCGAAACGAACAGGCACAACTGGGCAATTTGCACGCGCAATTGTTGCAACATGCCACAAATGCACGGCGCTAACACTTATAAAGCGCGTTGCTCTGCTTGTGGCACCGAAATGACAGCGGTGCGGTTTGTTGCGTGCGTCAAAATGTCAGCCACTTAGATTTTATGCGAGGTTTTAGTATAGTTTTGTTGTTGCTTTTTTCCGAAATAGTTTTTGGTTTTAATTGTTTTTGTTATTTGCTTACTTTTATTATGTTTGTTGTTGTTTTTATTATTTTTATTTTTTTGTTTTTGTTTTTTTTTTAATTTTGTTTTTATTTTTTAGTTTGTTTTTATTTTTTTCTTTTATTTATTTTTTTTTTTGATTTTTAGTGGCACGTTTAGTTGCCAAAGATTGCAGTGTGCCACAACATTGACTTGGCGTTGAGTGCTTGCAACATTTCTAGCACACAAACATGCATATGTGTACTTGCCACAGTAGTAACAACAACAATAACTGCGTAAAAAGCAAAAAAAAAAAATCAGCAAATATGAACTTTAATAGTGACAGCAGCGTCAGTAACCGTAATAGCAACTTGCCACATTATTGCCACTAAAGGGTGATTTTTTAAGAGCTTGATAACTTTTTAAAAAAAAAAACGCATAAAATTTGCAAAATCTCATCGGTTCTTTATTTGAAACGTTAGATTGGTTCATGACATTTACTTTTTGAAGATAATTTCATTTAAATGTTGACCGCGGCTGCGTCTTAGGTGGTCCATTCGGAAAGTCCAATTTTGGGCAACTTTTTCGAGCATTTCGGCCGGAATAGCCCGAATTTCTTCGGAAATGTTGTCTTCCAAAGCTGGAATAGTTGCTGGCTTATTTCTGTAGACTTTAGACTTGACGTAGCCCCACAAAAAATAGTCTAAAGGCGTTAAATCGCATGATCTTGGTGGCCAACTTACGGGTCCATTTCTTGAGATGAATTGTTCTCCGAAGTTTTCCCTCAAAATGGCCATAGAATCGCGAGCTGTGTGGCATGTAGCGCCATCTTGTTGAAACCACATGTCAACCAAGTTCAGTTCTTCCATTTTTGGCAACAAAAAGTTTGTTAGCATCGAACGATAGCGATCGCCATTCACCGTAACGTTGCGTCCAACAGCATCTTTGAAAAAATACGGTCCAATGATTCCACCAGCGTACAAACCACACCAAACAGTGCATTTTTCGGGATGCATGGGCAGTTCTTGAACGGCTTCTGGTTGCTCTTCACCCCAAATGCGGCAATTTTGCTTATTTACGTAGCCATTCAACCAGAAATGAGCCTCATCGCTGAACAAAATTTGTCGATAAAAAAGCGCGAAACACATTTCGAACCGAACACTGATTTTGGTAATAAAATTCAATAATTTGCAAGCGTTGCTCGTTAGTAAGTCTATTCATGATGAAATGTCAAAGCATACTGAGCATCTTTCTCTTTGACACCATGTCTGAAATCCCACGTGATCTGTCAAATACTAATGCATGAAAATCCTAACCTCAAAAAAATCACCCGTTACAACTGCTGCACCATTACTACTATAGAACGGCGCGCTTTGGCGACAACTACCACCACTACTACAACTCCTCAGCTTGCAGTCGCTTTTTGTGGCACGTGACGTGGACACCAGCCAAGCTTGCCTCGCTTACTGCTGACTTGCTGGCACGTCGTAATGAAAGTATGACCATTTCTAACTCAATATTATGAGCAACGTTTTACTGCAGTTTTCTTGCGTATTTCGCCAACAACAACAACAACAGCAGCAGCAGCAAAAAAAACATAACTTTTTTCCGCACTTACAACTCATGCTCGTAGTTTAATCAAAAAAAAAAAAGCAGCTCAAAGCGCACCAGTTGTGCATGCCAAAGCAGTGTGGCAAGCATAAAATATACCAAAGTTTCTTCATCGCCTACAACATAAATAACAATTCTTATGAAAAATTTATAGAAAACGTATTGATTTTTTCGAAAACTTCAGCACGCCCACACGCGCGCCTCACTATAGCGACAGCGCCGGCACAAAAACTTTGGTTTCACAAATTTACACACTTTGTTAAAGAATGTGAAAAGTTTGCATGATTTTTTTCTTGTTTTTGTTGTTTTTATATTAGTTTTCTTCTACTACTACTTTATTATATACAGTTATACTACAACTTTTTTGTACGTTTTGTTGCGGTAGTACTCGTATCTATTAAACCCTGGTCAGTGGCATCGCATATCCTACGGCTGGTCGTTCACTTGCCTGCCACAATGTACTGTTACTTTTTTTCTATGTAGCGCGTGCGAAGTGTCTTATGCCTCCGCCAATGCGGCACTACTTGGGCTTAATATTTAAAGTGTGAAACACGTACGCACATTTTTCTAGTGTATTAGTTGTGTGCCACTTTGGTGTATATTCTCATTTTTGCTCAGTAAATTTTCGGTTACGGTTGCTTAGCCGCCATGATTTAGTTTCGTGCAGGAAGGACAGACGAAATATATTGTAGACGGGTAAAAATTAAAAAAAGTTGGTGCGGACGAATTTTCAATATTTTGGGAAGTAGAATTAACCGTTAGCTGGTAAAATATGCCTCAAAGACTACTTGAAAGAATTCAAAGACAACTTGAACGAATTCAAAACATTTAAAAGTTATAGACTTCGAAAATGTATGAAAATAAGCTAGTATGACGTCACATTAGCGCTACTGGTTGACAATAATTAGATCAGGGTTATCTTTCATTAACAAATATTCAATTGAAGCTATATTTATGAGTTTGAATTATCAAATAACCGAAGTTCCAGCTTTTTGAAACAAAAAAATCAATAGTGAACTTGTGGAACAGTCGCTAAAATGACATCAACAACACAGTTTTTGATACAAATTTGAATGAAAAGTGCCGTTAAGGCATCTTGCAAGTCTTTTTGTGAGTTAAGTGTTGTTGTAGAAACGTTAAGAGACTGATACAGCTTGAATTGAAGATTATAACTCAAAGCTGAGTTGTATAGGTTGCTCTGGGAAGCAATGGAATTGCATACATAAGTTATTTCGAGCCTTATAGCGTTTTTAGACAGAAGCTAATTTATCAAACCACAGACCGCTGCTCGATTTAAACGTTTATTAAGAACGTTTTACCATACAAAATGAAAATCTACATTTATTTAAATTGAATTTCAAACGACTTGAAAATCAAATGCAACTCTGCGTCAAAGACGTACGATATAAGTGCTTTGTCTGCGCTTGGCTGAATTTTTTGTTAAAAAAAAGCTACGGTAGATGTCGCTGCTGAAAATAATAATCAGCTGATGAAACTTACCAACTTCTTATGAAAAGCAAAAACAAAAATTTATAACAGCTGATCGGTTATCGAGTAGCCGCAGTATAAAAGGCAAAAAAGGATTTTTCTATACAAATTTTGAGTGATCATTTAATTTGGCTATTAAAGTAATGTCAAAGGTGCATTTCCAATCCGATTAAGTCAAACTATGATAAAAATATTGTCAGGTAGGTTCGAGACTTACACAAATTGACTAAAATTTTGGGGGTTTCAAAGAAAATTATTTAATTTTTACAGCTTATATTCTCGAACTTACTTAAATATGATTGACGAAGGCTTCACAGTCTTATTTTAAAGTATTATTTGCACAATAGACTCACCAGCAAATATAATGAGAATTTTTTCCAAGAATATTGATAATAATTTTACATACCTGCAAATAGAAGAACATAATATTGTTTAATATAAAATTACCATTAAATAACACAATTTTACATAACAAGTGTGCTGCAGCGCCTAATCGCCAAGCCATACAAAGCTAATTATAAACGCAAGATTATGCCACACAATCAAGCAGTGCGCCATGCTAAGCTGCAGCTACAGCTACAACTTCAATTAAACGGAATTGTATAACCCGACAAACGGTACATATACAGTGTAATTGAATGACCTCATTTATAGCAGCGAAAGGAAGCAACAAAAGAATGCCATAGTGCTATAGTGCCAGGCAGTTATCGGCAATAGAGTTAGATAGAGGAGCTAGCTTATAAAATGTGTATATTTGTTTGTGTTGTTGTAAAAATATATATATATATAATATAGCTTGCTATCGCCCAACACCCTTGCCACCCGCTCCACACAGCAGCCATATGCTGATGCAACACTGCAGCGCTGCATTTTAGACGCGAGACCTCATAAATGCATGTAACAAAGCGCATTTATATGCAACTACAACTACAACAACAACTAGCAGCGCATCGACATCAATTTCAATTTGAGCTGTAATCAGCTGTAATGTAGGTTTTATTGCACTCAGCGCCATACATCTTAAAGAAATATATGTGTGTGTGTGTGTAGAGGCAGCGGCAACAATGCGCTAGTACTGTTCGCAGGCCCAGCAATGCAACGCTGGCCTCAGTGTGGTGTGGTGTATTGCACTGGTAGTGGTGCTGCTGGTGAATTTTAAAATGTCGCATTAAAATTTTATCAGTAACGGAAATGCGCAAACGAATGAATGCATGTAATTTACAGCTATGTAGTGGCTATGAATGGCTGGGCGTTGTGGCTGGGCTAAAAGTTGGCTGTTACTACTTTTTGTGGCATATAAAGCAGCCGCATTGTAGGTCATAACTCATAGACGCATGCGGCATGAGTACATATATTTTTCACATTTTTGTTTTTGTGCGTTTAACGGTATGCTAAAGCTATTGCTATTTAGCGAGCAAAAATATGCGGCTTTTGCCAAAAGTTGATGCCACAAATGCACACATAACAATAATACTTGCAACATGCGTCAAAAAGTGTTGTTGCAGCGCCTTTTCAGCCAAAAAAACTAAAAAACAAAGCGTTGCAAGTCGCTTTATGCCACATGCAACATGGCAAGTGTTGTAAAATGGCACAGCAATGTATTTAAAAAGCATAAATTCACAATGCATATATTACTTTTTGTGCTCTATTTCACTTTATATATGTATAAATATATATAATTTTTGTATAACGGTACTTTGTGCAACACAGCGAATTTTTACAAGCACTTTGTTATTTTACTTTGCAAGATTGCTTTTCCTTTATTTATTTTCACTATGTTTTTGTGCACAATATTTATTTATTGTTTACCCCGCAGCGCCTGCCGGTATGCAACACACACGCATACATGCCACACACATATACATATGCATGCAACAATAGCAGTAAGTGCAACACATTTCGACAATGCGCTCATGTTTATTTTTCATTCACTCGCTTATATGTTTGTGAGCGCTTTTGTTTCGCTCGCATTTACAAATTTATGAGGTCAACGAGTCGCGCTTGCCACCCACTCTTAGTGGCAGGAGCACTCACACACACACAACGACATTTTCGTACCGTTGTGCATGGTTTTTGCTCACTTCCGCTTGCCGCTATATATAGGTCACCAGTTCAATAGTTTGTTTTCCGAAAGTGAGTTCCTCCGCAGGCGGTTTCGGCATTGTTTTGTGTTGCCAGCGTTGCCACGTTTGCATTATGTGGCGTGAAAAAGTGTTTATAGCACACATACACTGCTTTTAAATATGTGTATATATGGTAGTGTGTGTGCCACATTCATCCAAACGGAACTTCGGTCAGTGTCGCTGGCATGTTGCCGCACACAAATGATTAATTGTCTGCAGTGTCAAAGTTCAGTAAAAATTAGTCAACAACAGTTAAAAAATGTGTTGTGGAACATAACAAGCACGTATTGACTGATAAAATGTTTGTTGTAAAAGTGTAGTGAAAATGTGGGCAGCGCGTGTTGTGGCTTTGTAAGCGGAAGAGGCAGTTGAATTTGTGTGGAAATTTTTTTAAGGTAAATTTTTATATATTTTTTGCGAAAATTGGAAATTATATATATTTATGCAGTTATTTACAACAACAACAACTGAAAATGTGCTTAAAATGCTAACAATTGTTAAAAAAATTAATGGAATCGCTTATATTAAATTTTTATATAAACCAGTTGAGAATTACAATTGAAAACGAACGAAATATACTCAAAATTTATAATAAATGTTGGTAAAAGACACTGTGCTGATTAACTTGCTTAAATTAAAGGAAAATAGAATGATTTTCATAAAAAACCAGAAATAAGTAGCTGGTTCTCTAACGAAGGGCTACTGGAGAAACCTCAACAGAGAGACGAAATGAGTGATATAATAACTTGTGATAGATTTTAATGCATTTTTTTAACGAAAAAGTTAAATAAAAGTAAATTAGGAAGCCCTAAGTCTTGGAAATAATTCACATGGTCAAATGGAGAGTTATTGGCAAGCAATTCCGAGAAAATTGATTAAGCAACCAAAGCTAAACTTGAGTTGAAGACATTCTTGAAACTGAAATCTCATATTTTTTAGAGCTTAATTCTAATATTTCCCGGAATTTCATAAATCCTAAATCCCAAACTTATCGCACACTTCAATTTCAGCACGCGTCGCCGAGAATCACCAAACGTCAACCGCCATGCCAAAAGTTAATCTGCAAAAATTTCACCACATTTCCGCTTAACAAGCATTAACAGCAAATTCCAGATTAAAAGCTTGAAAAAGTAAATAAAAACTGTTTATGCATCAAATCCACATTAAGCGACACAACAACACAACAGCATTGCGCTGAAGATGATAACAAGAGGAGAGCGCCTGGCAACGTAGCGACATACTCGTAGAGTTGCATGTCGGTAGATATGTGGGCCTCTCAGCTGGTTGGCAACGCCGAAAACAGTAACAGTAAATAGCTGCTGACATTACACAGCAAATGTGTGGAGGTGGCGTACGGAAAGTGACGATGCTTTAGAGGAACAAGGAAATGGCAATGAAAGGCGGTGAGAAAAAGGAGTATATATATGCCGAAAGGAGCGGAGGGTGAGCGACAAGATATGCGGTTAAAGTATGTAGGAGCGAAATGCGGTGCAAAGGTAAATTTGGCGACACAACGTGGAAGATAAAAGAAGGAGAAAGAATGAATTTGATAAGAAAAATGGTATGAGAAATTTATACAGTGTATTTAGGAGTTTGGGGTAAGTATAGCTGAGAGTAGAAACTGTGAGAAAAATCTAAAAAAATTAAGTGAGTCACGAAATATACGAAAATGCAAAGCGAAAAACGAAGCTGCAAGGAGTAGTGTTAGGAATCCATACACTAATATATGTATATACATATGTATGAAGTGGACAGTGGTAAAAGCTTATTGGTCAATTGAGAGAGGGTGCATACTAAAAAGGCACTTTCAGCATCAAATGCCAGCTGTTAAAAGGACATATGGCATGCGGAATATATATATTTCTAAGAGCCAAACACTCAACAATCATAACATAAGAATGAAATTCCAGCAAAAGCTGACACAAAAAGAGTCAACACCAAGGCACCAGCTCCACATACACCAACAGCTGGCAAGGATGTGCCTGCGAGCGCCTTTTCCTGCTTTTCTTTGTATGAGTGTATGTGTGTAGGTGTCAAGGCAACCAAACAAAATAATTTACGATATTCATATAAACACCAAATACATATGTATGAGCATTTGAACGGTGCTGGAGCGTCGGAGGCGAGCGTGGGTTGACCCAAAAAATCAGAATAATCATAGCGCACATAAAAAAAAATGGCGAAACAAATGTGTGAGTGCAAATGTAGCAAAATGCGTTAATGGAAGTTTTTATGATAGACGATGTGCATAAATTCCATTTCGTTTTTGATGGCCTTACGCAAAGTAACCCAAACACACAAAAAACGCACTAAGTGGTAAAGAGCTCTAGTAAAGGCGGCGGCGGCGGCGACAAAAAAACGTTGAAGGCAAACGAATTATTTGATGAAATTTTTGCACATTAAAGCAAAGTATGTGTTTTTTAATGCATTTGCTGATGGCTGGGAAGTCGTACTAAAGCTTAATGGGCGGGGAGTGTATGAAACGGTTAATGGCGTCAAAAAAACGACAACTATGATAAATAACTGAAATAATATTATTTTACAAGTCAATATACGTGTGAAGAGAGGTGGGGGTGAAGCGGTAATGCTTTTTCAGGTTACTATTTGACACATTTTTTCCAATTTTTTCTTGTGCGAAATTATTTTATTCGAATTTTTTATGTTCAAAAATTTTTTGTTTGAAATTTGTTTCTGTTTAAAGAAAGTTTTTTGTAGAAAACTTTTTTGTTCGAAAATTTTTTTAAGTTCGAAATTTTTTCTTTGAAAATTTTTTATGTTCGAAAATTTTTTGTTCCAAATTTTTTTCTGTTTAAAGACAGTTTTTTTTGTAGAAAATTTTTTTATGTTCGAAATTTTTTCTTTGAAAATTTTTTCATGTTCGAAATTTTTTTGTTCGAAATTTTTTCCTTATTCGAAATTTTTTTTTGTTCGAATCTTTTCTAATTTCAGATTTTTAGCTTCAAAAAAATTTCAATAGTGCGCATATCATTCAACTTCCAGCACTATATGCTTAATAATCACACTTTTTCATGCTGTTTCTTTACACTTTTTTGGGGCAACGCATCGTATTACCTCCATTGCAGGCATATAAGCTTAATATTAAGCAAATATTTTTTTATGTACACAAAACACACGCATATCGAATGTCGTGTTTTTAGAGCGAAATATAGTTGAATGCACGTGAGTAAGCCCACCCACGCCGGCTGTTGCTCCTGCTGCTAATGAAAGGGCGCATACACAACTCCGGTAGCAGCCTGTCTTTAGCGCAGCAAACAGCCTGCCTCCGCTCCTGCTCGGGTATTAGTAGAGCTGAACGTATGCATAGCCACAGGCACTATTCAACACCCTCTGTGTGTGTTTGTGGCATGTCCTTTGTCGTCCTGCAGAAGCGACTGTGCTTCCGTGTTGCTGTTTTGCCTACTTCATATTACCACTTCAAATCACTGCAGGAAATGTTTGTTGTTGTTGTTTCAGCTTATATTTTTTATGCATAACGCATTTCTATTTTAATTATTTTTTCCATTTTTTGTCAAAAGCCATTGTCGCAGGTGTTTGTGGCACCCGCGGAAATAGTCTGTTCTGAGAGATTACAGGCACTGAAAATAGTTATATGTGTAGTGTGGCATGCTAAATGAAAAGGCAACGCTTGAAATATATGCTTGTTGCACGCTCATAATAGACATTGAGCGCTTGGTCTCAAAACACAGCAGGTAGTCAGCGTTGCATTGCCGGCAGTTCAATGTACGCGCTCTCTGCCGCTTGGAAAGCAAGTGTTGCTTCATTATCTTTTCACGCTGTTCTGTGCGTGTGTGTGTGTGTAGTTGAAACTTAGCTTTGTTGTGCTGCAGTTGCTTGACCTACCCTCCGTCAGTGCTGCGGGGCAACTGATGACGTAAAGGTAAAGTATTTGAATAAGCCGCGCTGTGCAGCAACTAATCTCATTTCTTTGATTTGAGCTGCTGCGGCATCTGTGGCTTTGAACTTTTTTAAGCCGCTTCTGAGAAATTAAAGAAGAAACTAATTTGTTGCTATTTATTTTACTATTTCAGGGTAAGATTATGCTTGAGGAGAATAAGCAAAAGTGAGGCCAGTGAAGTTATAGAACAAGCTTTGTTGTGATTAAATAACAAAACAAATATTTATTGAAAGCTAGTTTCAATTCTAAAAATTTTCGAAACAACTAGTTACGAACTAGTATTTTTCGGACTAGTTTGTAAACAGCTTCTTAAGTTGTAAAAATCATGATTTCGATAAATTTGTATTTTTCAAACAACTAGTTACCAACTAGTGTCAAATGTAACTAGTTACAAACTAGTCATGCCTAAATATCATAAAAAAATTAAACACCGCTCAAATTTCCCTAATTTAAAACTAAAAATTTTCCCATTTTTCATTTAACACCAATAGTATTCCCCGCTAAATTATTACCTATGTGTGTCTACTCGTCAAAAATTAATGATTTTTCCTCGCTGATTAGCAGCGCACGCGTGGAAAATTTAAACACAAATTTTTGATTGAAATTTAATTAACAATTTATGTACAATTTGTAGTTTTTTTTTTTTTTTTTTGAGCTCCATAATATTTTTTCCAACACATTTTTAATGAGCTTGTTGTACAACGACAGTTATTTTGTGTGATACTCCTTCGGCAGTTCGTTTATTTTTCGACAATTTTCAACGGTGGCGGTGCGATTTGTGATTTATTAATGAGCATTCTAGTGCAATGAACTGCGTGTGAAGGCATAACGGTGTAACGTGAGCGGTATGTGAAGGCGCATATTGTTGAACAACAGTAGTAGCAGTCATTAATTATATGTTGTGTGGCAGCAATGAGCTGAGGAAAAAAATGCACACAAAGTTCAAGTTCAACAAGAAGCATTGTGTATGTGAAGTAATTAACAAGTAGGTGAGAGCGAAAAGGATCAAAGCGCGCGAGAAACGAAGAATTTAGAATAGAACACAGTGTGAAGTGAAAACAATAGAAATTAATTTAAGAAAATTGGAGAAATATTTGATTAAAAAAGAATTTGGAGACTGGAGAGTCTTACTGGAGCAGATATCTATCCACATATTGTTGATATTTCAGGTTAGTTCAGTATTTTAGACATATTTTTTCGAAACCAAGTGCCGTTAGTTATAATTTTGGAGCCTAGAATATCTTAGTTGTGAAGATATCGCAGATTTTTGAGATTTTTTCAGAAATTTAGGTAAATTTTTTCGAAACAAAGTACCGTTAGTTATAATTTGTGGAGCGGAGAACCATAGTTCAGAATATATCATTAATATTTGAGGTTAGTTCAGAATCTTAGACATATTTTTTTAAAACCATGTACCGTTATTTAGAATTTTAGAGACTAGAGGAACTTAGTTGAGAATATACCCTTGATATTTGAGGTTAGTTCAAAGCTTAGATATATTTTTTTCGAAACCAAGTACCGTAATTTAGAATTTGGAGACTTTAGAATATTTGTTGAGGTAATATCGTTGTTTTTCGACGATAGTTCGGAACCTTAGATATATTTTTTCGAAACCAAGTACCGTTATTTATAATTTTGGAGACTCGAGGATCTTATTGAGCATATATCGCTGATATTTGAGGTTAGTTCAGTATTTTAAACATATTTTTTCGAAACCAAGTACCGATATTTATAATTTTGGAGACTCGAGGATCTTATTGACAATATATCGCTGATATTTGAGGTTAGTTCAGTAATTTAGATTTATAATTTCGAAAACATGTACCGTTATTTAGAATTTTAGTGCTTAGTTGTGAACATATCGTTGATATTGGAGTTTAATTTAGAAACTTAGACAATTTTTTTGAAACCAAGTACCGTTATTTCATATTAAATGATAATTATAGAGCTTATAGTTGTATTTTGTCTACAATTAGACCATTCTTTCATTAAATTGCTGTGTAGAGTCCCCCAAAACAGCCAAAGAACGCTCAAAATGCCACACAAAAGTCACACTAACAACTTCAAGCCATCAAAAAGCTTACACAAATCATTTTGACACAAATTATCACTTGTTCGTCGGCACAAAAGGTGACCGACTGTCATTTTGTATTAAACGACGCTATTAAGAAACTAAATTGCCACATAACGCGTTTATTAAAAGTTGAACATATGTTCACAAATACACAATTTAAAATATGACGGTAAATGTATGGGGGTACAACACTCAAATCAGACTAAAAAGGATCTCACAACTGCATATGTCTGCTTATAATCATAATAAAGAAATTACCAATTCCACTACACACAGAGAGAGAGACACACAGTCAAACAAAAGGATGCTCATAAATCACACATATTTAATGTAAAGGTCACACTAATTTTGTACGTGGGCTGGCAACTCCTTTTCGAATATTTTTTGTTTTCGTGTGTCTCCTTTCATAATTTTGTCTTTGAGGCGCAGCATACAAAACGTAATATGGACTTAATGGATAATTTCGTTTACAAAATGCGCTATATCAAAATAACAAAAACAACAACAACAATAAGCGATGGAGGCTGTTTAGTGCAAAGGAAATGCATGAAGACCCTGAATGAGCCACATATAACCTCAATATATGCACACACACATACACACATACAAATGACATTAATGACACCATCAGCTGCGCTGACGCATATTTAATGTCACAACAACATGAATGCCACGCAACGGAATACTGAGTATGAGAAATGTTTAGTGAAGCGATAAAGGTTGTGAGGATGCAATCTTACAGGGAGGCTGCTGCTGGCAAGATAAATGCTGAATTACCTAATCTCTTTATAATATGTTTGTTTTGTTGTTTTTTGTGAGTTCCCAAGAATTTTTACTTTGCTACATGACAACAACAACAATGCATGGTTACATGGCAGTGAGTTGAAAGTAAGGAAAACAGTGAATTAGAGCAGGTCAGGTCAATACACTGCATTTTTTATAGGGTTACTGCGTGCAACATTAGCTGAAAACAACAACAACAAATTGATTGTAAGTATTTTATGTGTAACATTTTGCCTTTGTAGCGCAGTTGTAATGGCGCATAGTTTATAGTCGATTAGCGCGCTTTACATGTTTTCCTATGAAATTCTCGGGAATGACTGCATTTTGTGGCACATACAAGCGCAGGTTAGGTTATGCAACAACTGCTAATGGCATTTGCTGGTTGATTGGACTTGGTGTTGTTAATAAATTTTATTTTTATAACTATGTTGCATAGTATACTTGCACTTGGCGATTGCCATTTTTCAGAGTTTAATGTGAGTGTGTGTGTTTTTGTGACATTTTCCCGTGCGCACTGACGTGCAACATGCCGCACTTCCGCTATGCAAACGTTGCAACAAAGTGTGTGCGCGGAGATGCGCCCTTCGCTTCATGTGAGTGCCTCGCTTCTTTACTTTGTCTACCCAGGGGTGCCACAACTGTCAGTTTTTCTATATGTGCAACATAAGTGACCGTTTTTCTTTCATTTACGACAATTTTATCACTAAACTGACACACATGAAAATATAAAATATAAAAAAATATAAAAATAAATGTCAAGTATAGCTTTGATTTGCGTAGATTTTTACTACTGTCGATTTTCATTTCATTTCAACTTTTTTTTACCTTTCTGCGTTGCTTGCACTTTTTCGCGTGGCGTGCGTAGTGCGTTTTGACGCCTTACGTAGCATAGTTTTGACAGCTGTCAGTTGCGCAATAAGTCGCAATTTCGTATTCTTTGTAGAGCAAGTAAAGTAGCAACTGTGATTTTGTGTCTATTCAGTGCGCAACGCTGAGATTTTATGACAACTGCAGAAGGTGACGCGATTTTGCTGTTCGCAAGTTGCAATGTTGCCAAATTTCATGCCTAAGCATACTCAGAGGGGGCGTAAGGTGCCTGAATAGAGCTAACGATGCAATTTTGCTAATATATTTACAAATTTGTTTCATTTTTAATCGAACTCGTAAGAAATTATGAAAATAAAGCTGATTTATTGATTTTTATAAACCAGTTGAGAATTACAGATGTGATTGAATGAAATGATTGGTTATTAGACTGTTTATGACAGTGTGTATCTATCAGCATACATATAATTCTCTTTAAATGAGTTACATGAAGTATTTTCCTTTAAATTATGAAAGCAAACCAAGAGCGCTATGGTCTTTGGGGCCTCTACGCATCATATACAAATCTTTGATTGCAAAATTTAAACCCACATGCTTTCTAAAACAAAAGCTAAAAGCGCATATCATAAAACTGCGCTAAAGCTTTGGTGATTTTCAGTTTTATTTACCCCAGAATGACCATCTCCATTTAACCCACACTCTTACGCGCTACTTTCACAATTTGTTGCACTTCTCTATGTGTATACTTAAACTAACACCAACAATAAAAATCAAAACACAAATTTGTCATCATGCAGCACTTGTTTGTGCCACAAGCGCTTGCTAAGCTCCATTTTTACTATGCACTCTAAACTCTACTGATGTTATCTCTCTCTGGCGCGCGCATAGAGATTTGCTTTTACGAGTTTACCCTCTTAGAAAACTACTCAAATGTGTAGATTTATACTTTATCCTACTTCCGTCATTCCACAGCGGCCACTTCAATTTTTTGATAAGAAATTTTATTTTTATTTGACAAGCATGCGAGTCCATAATAAAAGAACAATGAAAGTTGTTGAGTTGAGGGAAGCGTAGAGTGATAGGAATTTAAACGAAAATCTTGCGATAAAAGTGGCAGTGCTGTGGAGCTGGCAAGGCTAGTGGTCACACAGTGTGTGGACGCCACTTATGTAGCAAAAAAAATAATTTTATTACTTTTCTAAAGCAATAAAAATGACAAAATGAAGAATTTTTTCGTTGGTGCAGAGTAGATTTGTTGCGGTTTTGCCCCAAAATATATTAACACAGTGTTGCTTTTGTAAAATAAATAAAAAAAATTTTACGTTTAAAAATATAAACAATGCCAGAAAATAATTTAATGCAAAAGTATAAAATTTCTAGTTTGCTTTATGGCATTTTAATTTCATTTTATGTCGCTTTAAGTATGCAAATCACGTGCGCAAAGGCTTGAATGGTTGATTGCTGAGGCAAATATAATATTTGTTGGACCGCTTAAGCTATTTCGTAACAAAATTTGCTATGCAAAAAAATTAGAATACTGTCTACCATATATACTCTCATATACATAGGTATATCTGTATCCATATACAGTATACTTGCCTTACCTAATTGACATGGGTTGACAAGCAAACTGGACACTCTCGCAGGTTTGCAAAAATACATTGTTGACAAAATTTTATGGCAAGTTTGTTGGCGCTTAAGGCCTCTAACACTTTCTTTCTTTCACACCTGCTGCAGTTCCAAAAATGGCAAACATTTGACAAATGTCAGCGGCACATGTGTGCTAGACATGCTAAAGTACGTATATTATAATAAAATAGATATTTTAATATTTCACTTTCTGTATTGTCTATGTAAATTAAGTTACAACGAAACTGCTTTAGATCGCTTTGAGCTAAGTATAACATTTCATTTGACATATGTCAGCAATGACAGAATTGTGAGATGAGGAAGTGTCCTTTTGAAGGAGAGCAGTGTTAATGCAATTTGAAATACGAGGTTGAGAAGTTTAAGTATTTTTCAGGTCAAGGAAGGAAAATTTCATCAGCGTTCGAGGTAAAATGGCTTCGATAACATTTCCGGTCGAAAAACTAGTAATTTTATCAAGTAAATCTAGCAAAAACTTAGAGCAAAGTCTCACCAATTATTCGAATGAGTTTTGGAGTCGGAAATCCAACAAATAATAACAAAATTCGTCAACTGAACTTGTGAAACACTTTCAAACAGTAACTAATACAATACAATTTCAGCTTTACTCTAACTACAAATAGTATAGTAGTAGTTTCTACCTTTTAAGATAATAACAAAGGGTTTTTAAGACAACTCTAATAAAAAAGACGTGAAGAAGGATCATTTTTATATAGAAAAGTACCATAAGTTCCTCTAAAATGGCTTATTTAAACCAAAATTTTCTTAATATGCGCATAAAATCTACACATTTTCGAATTCCAGCCACAACAAACGCGCCTGCAATCAATCATTTGCAATGCATGCCACAAATAATGACCTCACCCAATTGCAATGCGCACTTCCACGAAGCGTTTCGCCGCAATTCAATTATTGTTGTTTAATAAAAACTCAGAAAAAGAAGGCAAAAGTAATGAATGACTCACTTTCATTGATGCATAGAAGGTAATCAACGCAAAAGCAATAAACAGTATCCACACACAACCGCGCGCGCCCTCCGCTAAACTGAATCGACAGCGAGCGAATTGTCTAAAAATAGCGGCGAAAATTATTTATGAACGCTTCTTCGATTAAAGTTTACCAAATGGTTGTTTTTGTTTAGAAAATTAATGTTGTTGTTGTTTGGAAAATCATGCAGTCAGCCAGCCAACGCCAGCAGCTAAGTTAGTGAACAAAATTTATGCGGCGAAGGTGCGCGGCAAGCAATAACAGGCGAAGGATTTTGCAAAGTAAGCGTGGAAATTGGGAAATTTCTTTTTTTTTTTTTGTAAAACTTTTCATGATTTAATTGCAACAGTAACTCGGCGGAATGTTTCAGCTGGTTGCAAGTTGTTAGTTGTCTGAGCGCGTGTGGGTGTAGCATGATTGCTTTGAGTAGTGCGGTCTGGCATCAACGAAAAGTGGCAACGATTGCTGGCATTATGGGTCATAAATTAAGCTGAAATAACAAAACAAATGCCGTTAGCGTTGTAAACTAATCGCGCGCGCAATATGCAAACAACGAAATGCCAAAATGAGAAGGCGGAGCGCGAGCGCGAGCGCAGAGGGGGCACAAACAATGTGGCGTTGTGAATTGTAAGCGCACGCGGTTGAAGGCGCTGAATGCGCATGAAATTTAGGGGCGCGCAGAAGGTGACCTTGGCGTATTGGACTGCATGAGTAAGCGAGAGTGTTTGTTGGCAGCAAGTAAAATGTAAAATTTATATTGTATTGAATTATGCGCGCAGTGAAAATGAATTTTACAGCAAGCAATAGAAAGGAAGAAGAGTGGCGGAATGTAAATTGAAATAAAAGCGCTGAAAATAAACAAATAACAAATGAAATATCTAAACTAAACAAAGCAGCCAATATAAGTGACGCAAATTGCGCGGCGAAATATTACCGCGCGTCAGTATATACACAGGAAGCAAGTAGGTGGGCCAACGCAGGTGGCAACATGTACGCCAAAACGGATGCTTGCCGGTGTGGCGCGCAAGCAATTGCCACTCCGACTGACTTTTATGAGGTGTGAAGTGGCGTTTGCGTATTAAAAATCGCGCAGCGCGCGCACATACATACAAACACACGAGTGCGCGCGGCAACTACGCGCTGTAAGCAAATGTACGAAATTACCAAGCGCGCTTGTTGTTGTTGCTATTATGTTATTGTAGTGGAGCACACACAGCCATTGCTCAAGGGCAGCTGGCGCGTAAGTTAGCCCAGCAGCTGTGCTCATTGCCCCGTTACTTTTGCCAATTGTGCAGCGCGCGGTAGCCATTTGCAGCCACAATGCGTATGTTGCCACAAAGCTGACGTGCTGAGGTGTGTACGCCAGGCGTTGTTAAGTGTTGTATTAGGTGCGCTACCGCGCGCAGGCATACGTATGCAGTCTCTTAATATTATTGTTCGCAATTTTTACAAAATTTATTTTTAAGGCAACACTATGTGGCGCGCACTTGCCACTTACCACTTGCTAATGTTGCGCGCATATTTTGTTGTAATTGCTGTTGTTATTGTTTTTTTTTTTTGTTTTTTTGCTCACTTTTATTGATGTAATATTCTCTTGGCTGCCTACCGCAGCAACTTTTATGGACTCATGTGGCCAAATATTTGGTGAGTGTGTGGAGCGAGGGTGCTACATATACATAGTGGAGCCTGACGTACATACAGACATTTATATTTACAGACACATATGGAAAAAAAATAAATATATATGTAAATCATATTTGCATATTGCCACAAATTGTGTGCTTGCCACAACGCGCTTCACTTGCGCTCCAAACAATTTGTTTCTTACGGCTACTGCTGCTTCTTCCGCCTCATGTTGCCTGTTTAATACTTTGATGTAGTTGTTGTTATTTGTGTTTTTTTTTTGCCTCAATTTTCGACAATAAAATCGCATACTGCCATCTAATTTAGCTGGCCGCCAAAGTGCCAAACAAATGTGTGGCTTGTGGCTTTAGTGTTGTGTTGTACGCAGCGTCAGGTGCGGCGGCGGCGGCGGCGGCGGTAGGGGGCAACTCGCTTTTTATGTTGTAAATTTGTGCGCTTATTTTATTTTCAAAGTGTTTTTATATTGCTCGCTGGCGATGGCTTTGAGTGTGGCTATACGTTTTTGGCTGAAATTTACGAGCGTAACGAGATTTTTATGCGATTTTTTTTTGTTTTTATTTTTGTTGAATTTTTCTTTTTGGCAACAAATTTTCATTGCTGCGCCTTTGTAAGGTGGCAAGCTTGTTATTGTTGTTTTGTTTTTATAAAATGTGGATATGTGTTGGTTCGCTTAATTTCTGTTTTTATTATTTTATTTCGACTTTTGTACGCTTCAGCGGCAGTTATTGCGGAAGTTACGCTTTGTTGTTGTTTGCATATATTTTTTTGTTTTTGTTTTTTGTTTTCTTTTTTTCAATTTGACACATTGCGTCCCTGGCTTTCGTTTTATCGTGTGCCGTGCTTTTGTTAAGTGTTGCTTGTGCCTCTGCGCCTCATTTTGTTCGATTCGCTTTGTAACTGTATTTGGTAACTGTTTGCTGTTGTTGTCGTTGTTGCGTATTTTGCCAAATTTATTGCATTGAGTTTGTAAATTTATTGCCTTTTTTCCAGCGTCAGTCAGCGCGCTGTGTTTTGTCTTTGCAGCATTTCAAGTTCAGCTGCTCGATTTTGTCTGTCGCGTCGCTTCGTTTCTTGTTTTCGTACTCGGTTTTACAGTTGTAGTTGCGTATTCTACGTTGTTGTTTTTCACGTTTCAATTGCTTTGTGTCGTTTCGGATTGCGGGGGATGGGCGTCAATTCTTTCGTCTGTTTCATTTCTTATTGGAGACTCGAATTCAAACTAATTTATTAGCTTCGAGTTTTTGGGGGTGCGCTCTTTTGATTTGAATGTCAAATATAGAGGGTGAGGAAGGCAGTTTTGAAACTCAAAATTGATAAAAAAAAATAATCTTAAATTTCATTAAACTTAAGAAAATGCAAACTTTTTATACAAAGAGAGCAGCTATGTAAGAGAAAATCCAAAATTTTGAGGTTGGGTTAGTCTGGTAGGCCAATAGGTCACGCATAGAACAAGTATGGTCCCTAGCGAGGTTATGTCGTTCGAAAATATTTCGAAATTCTTCAATGCTGCCTGACTTAAATGAATAATTTCAAAATAGTTGTTGTAAAAATGACAGATCTTTCATAGAAATATATTGTTCTTATATTAATATGACAATTATCCAATCTAACCAAGAAACAGTCAGTCAAATTTGAAATCCAAACAACAACAAATCTTATAATTAGTCAGCTTATGACTCTCTCTTTTCTCTATCTCAACAATTCTTCAAAATCCAACTTCATAACAGCTAACTTCAAGCAAAACGCTTACGCAATGCCAGCTAACTAAAGAACTAAAGCAATTTAAGCTGTTTTTGACCTGAATTGCGCTCGTGTACCAATTTGTACGCTCATATTTTGACAGCTGAGCTGTCAGTACGCTTTTTTTTAAGTCAATGCACTCACTCAAATGCCATGACATATCAAAAAGATCATCTTAATAACTCTTTTTTGAACCTTTAAGCGCAAGCAGAGGCAGAGGACCTACAAAGTACCTACACAATCCATGTAATCTAACCTAATTTCCTTTAACAATGCAATAAGAGAAGAAACAACAACAACAGCAAATGAAAGGTAAGCCGGACAGCAGCGTGAAAGGGATGTTCAATCAAAAAATATGAGGAAAAACATTTTGAAAAAAAAAAAACAAAAAAAAAGTAAGAAAAGGGACACACTTCAAACTAATCAGTTTAGCCGTAACAATGCGCATTTTCGTTAGCCAGATTGACGCTGCTGAGACTGCTGCTAAAGGTTGCTTTTGTAGCCGCCTGTTTGGCTTGTCATAAGTCCGACGTCCTTTTTTGTTGGCGAAATTCATCGAAAATCCGACTTGTCAAATTTGGCTGTCAAAGTTAAAGCTGATTGCTTTCACTTGCAAGGTTCTTTCGTCGTTTGTTTGTTTGTGTGTGATTATAATAAGAAATACAAAATAAGCAACACAAAATAAAGAGTAAAAATATACAAGAGAAAAAAGGAAACAGAAAAAGGTCAAAAACGTCGTGAAAATCTGTAAAAGAAAGTGCCAACGAGTTGTTGATTGTACAGGAAAATCCTATCATACAAGCCTTGCACTGCTTGTGCGCCTGTCTACTCGAGCCGCACAGCAGGTTAAATTCAATTTTCTCAGACGCCAATTGAACGCGATCACAAAAGAATCGGCAGTGACGCGCCGAAGACGCTTGTGTGGATTCGTTAATTGCAATCTTTTTTGTGCAGATTTTGTGCGAATTTATATTACAGCGAAAATGCTATGAAAAAGTGAGAGAAAGAAAGCAAGCGCAGCGCAGGCATAATGAATGGGTGTCTTTTACCGACAATTGAAAAATTTGTCCTCAAGGCTTAAGCAAACGCAAGGCGCGCATACAGGATAAGGAGGAGGGAAGGAGGAAAGGCGCAGTTAAGCAGTTCCAGCAGCTGTAGGTTGAAAAGAATACTCATTTTCGGCTGAAAGAAAATGAAAATGCGCGCGCTGGCAGGCAGGATGAAGAGCTGTGCGCGGCGTAACGCGGTGGTAAATTGCTATGTGACACACAGCGGCGACTGGCAAATTTGTCAATGCGGCGCAGAAAAAAAATTAAAAAACATTGATGTAAGCGACTTGCCGCGGGCGATTTCAGTCGTCTTACAGGATTTTACGTCTTACGCGAGACAATTTGAAGAAGCGGTGATGCTGAAGGAGACGTTGATATATAGTATGATGAGGTGAGGCGGAGTGAGACAAAATGTTAAAGGATATAGTGAGAGCAGACTACATGAAAGCGCAGAATGAAATGTTGATGAAGATGAGGCAGTGAAAAATAAAAGTAAACGGTTATTGGTGGCAAGTGTACATGCAACATCGCTTATTAACATCAACTTTTGCTCTTCATTGACATCTTGAAGGCTGTCTCCACCGCCGCGTAGTCAACCTAACTGTCCGAAAAATGCTGAAAATTTGCAGCTATTACTTTGCTGTCTCTCCTTTACCTACTACAAGCGCCATGTTGCACGTTGCACATATGTGTAACCGCCGCAGCTGCAACAGCGCGTTATTAATAAAGCAAATAATGAAATGTTTGACTTTTCTGCGCACATTCTCCCCTTTCGCCCGGGCAACACTTTCACATCGGACGCATTGTCCTGCGGCTCACAGACATACATATATGCTTCAACTCGGGGTGCATTGTCGCCACATAATGAGGCTGTGTTGTGTTTTGTTGTTGTTGTTGTCTAAAGTCGACATTGTTTGCTGGCTGCTGCCGCTTTTTAGTACGATTTTGTTATATAATAATTTTTTTTTGGATTTTTTGATATGGCCTTTTTGTCTGATGGGCGCCCTCTGTATGTATGTGTGTGTTGTTGTTGGTGCAGCCAACTGGAAAAATCACAATTTAAAGTACGAAAACAATGGCAACAACAACACACAAAAGCAACTGAAATCGAAAATATTTCGGCAAGCAGTCACTATATACCGTTAGTTGTATAAAGTTCAGTTTGGTGGCAGCCATCAAGCGCTCAGCTGGCTAATTCTTTCAATCGAGCAAAAATTTTCGGTAATAGACACTCGGGCAAACATACAAATGAACATTTACTTGCCTACAATAGCAAGCTTTGACCGTGACTGGACCCTGAGCGGCTTAATTGTGAAATAAAAAAGTTTTTTGGGATTTATTTTGGAAGTTGCTATTTTTTCTACACACATTTGAGAGCGTGGCTGCGTGAGGGCATTTTTGTGCATTTGAGATTTACTGAATTGGAAGCGATTTTTGACTGTGAGCTTAGTAGTCTTTAGGATCATCAACACACAAACTCATCATATTCATCATCATCATCATCATCATCATCATCGTCGTGTACTACATTATTTCTACTCATCATGGCTTTAGCCTTTCACTGTTGTTCAAGTAGCCAGGGGTGAGTTATGGCAAGCGCTTTAAGCTTGCAACATATACATTTTCTAACATTCATAGGGTTGTTGCAAGCTACAGTATATATATATATCGAGTTTTCTATAGATTTTAATTTATGCAAAACGCAAAATTTGTACAAAAGTGAGATAAGCATAAATTCTCGGATTTTCAGCTAATTTTCAGCGCGTCTTCCGTACACTACTTCGCAGTTCAACTGCTGACTCAAGTAGCGAGAGTCAGTGGCGGTCTGATGACTTTTTAATTAAGCGCAAATCGGCTGCTGGTGGTATTAGTTAGTGCAAAGGGGTGTGAAATGTTGGGATTTATAACTGCAGGGTTGCAAACAAGACGATGCGAGGGGTTAACATATAATATAATATTGAATATTTGTGTATTGTGAATTATTGATGAATAAATTAGTTGGTGTTTTACATACACGAAAATTTAAGGTAGTTGTGGTATCGATCATGGATCGGAATTTTATGAAAAAAAAATAATAAGAATAAAAAAAAAATTTTGTTTTTTTTTATTTTCAATTAAAAAAAATAAAATTTTCCTTGTTAAAATTTAATTTTTTTAAATTGTCCAAAATGAATATTAAAAAAGAATTAAAAATCTATTTTTGTGCTAAAATCACTCGAAATTTTATAAAATTCAAGAGTAATTTATTTTTTATTCAGCCTAAAATTTTGCCTGACTCACTATTCACTTAATTCCCAAAAATTTCACGGTTTAATTTAAGAAAAAAAAAATCGGTTTTCTTATAACAACTAATTTTTCTCAAATTTCATGCGCATTGTTGTTGAATTACGTTCGAATACGAGCCACGCTGACTGTCAGCTCAGTCAAATATTGACTCAGCTGCTTTTTTTCTGTAGTTCCATGCATTCTCTTGCAATGCAACATTGCATACGGCCGCTACGCGTATCATATGACAACATGCAACGCACGCAAACACAGATGTTTGTGGCAAGCCGAGAATAGTGTACCTTTTTCTGCTGTTGTAGGTGGAAATATGAAATTTAATATGGAGAAGTGTTGGAAATGTGAAATAGAAGGGGAGATAGAATGAAGTTGAATATTGGAGAGGAATAAAAATGAGAAAAAAATTATAAAAAAGAAAAAAATTTAAATTTTTTAAAAAATTTAAGGTTAAGTGGTTGTGTCAAAAATTAGTAAAAAATTAATTTATATTTTATAAAAAAATAAAAATTGTTAATTAATGAAAAGGAAACACTAAAAAAGTTGATAGAAGCAAATTTTTTGGGTAGAAATAACACAAAATTTGTCATAAAAATGATTTTTTAAATTTTTAAACTGAACAGTGAAAGCTTTATTCATGAGTAAAAGCGCAGAAATATTAAAAAATTAAATTCTGATGACTTATATATATGCACATGCATATATTTATGTACTCATATCCAGTATAGGCAGTAGAATAATTAATGAAAATGTTTATGAATGCAATAAAAATAGAAAATGCTTTGATTTTCTGTGAATTATTTAAAAATGCATGCTTATTGTGACAAAAGCAAGGCAGGAAAACGAAAATTAGAATTCAATGCAACTGCATATATTAAAATAACAGTAAAAGTGGAAGAAAAATCGAACAAATTGAAAAGAGAAATGCAAAAAATACGAAATTTAAATTCAGTTGTGATTTTTAAAGTAAATATTATGCAATTTTAATTTTAAAATTTTTTTTCTAAAAATATTCAAAAAATCCAAAAAAAAAATTATTTAAAAAAATTTAAAAAAAATTCCAAAATATTTTATTTTATTTTTTAAAAATATTAAAAATAATTCAGGGTGCATTTCTTTATTTTTGGAAAATTGAAAAATATATAAATTTTTTTTTTTATTTTTTTTTTTTTGAAAAATTTAAATTGCTTTAAAAAACACAAATTTCCTCATATTTACATTCACTCAACTCATCGCTTAGTCCACTTACGCTCGAACAAAGCATAATATTTGCCACATTATCACATATTACTATTATTAATTTTGATTTGTGTGTGTTGCAACACACTTAAAAGGCAAACAAAAGCGCGCACAAACGAGCCAAAAACACCAAAATGGTGCAAATAAATAAATATAAATGAAACAAAAGCGCGAACAAAGACCACTTGAAGTATTGAAGACTGCGCAAAAAAGGACAACAATGTGCATGGCGAGCGTCCCGACAAAGGTGCCGAACGAATGAGTGTACAAGCAGACAGGTTGGCATGCGGACACGTACAACAGCAAGCTGCATGGCAAATGGCACTGGTGAGAAATATGGCAGGACACACTGCAGCAACACCTTTGGGTTTATAGACACTTGTATGTGTGTTTGTGTTTTTGTATTTATGTGGTTTGCAATCATGTGCCCGCCACAACAGGCCAATTAAGTGAAGAGGTCAACACTGTGTAACAAACGGTGGCGTTTGTAAAAGCCAAACGTTGTTGGTGTTGTTGTTAGTGTTCTGTTGGTATCAACGGTATCAACGCTGATTAAAACCGTACTCGAGAGTGTATATATATCTACTATATATAAATGTAGTGGAGTAGTTGCTGCGTTGCAAGTGTTAGAGAGTGAATCTACTGCAGACAGACCTTGTCTACCTGCCTTGGAGCGAGTCTGTGTGTGTGTGAGACAGGACGTGTTTTATTAGACACTACAGCTACGTGCGGCTGCTAGTTCCAGACTATTATCTAGTAGGATAGCAAGAGTAGTAGAGAAAAATCAAAACAAATAGTGCGAAAATTAAGCAGGAAGAGTTGGAGATTATGCGGGTATAGCATATAATTTAAGTTTAGAACATAAATTATATGGAGAGTTGAGGGTATACTTGTGTCAAAATGCCGTTATTTAAGGCATAACACCGCCAAATCTCAATAATTTTAACAAAAATTAAAATTTAATACAATTTTCGCCTAAAAGTATGCCTCAAGAAAAAATGTTGCATCTTCAGAACATGCAACACAGCTGTTTGTTGCAAGTACTTGATACAATTTTTAATGAAATGTACTCAGCTTGAGCTAGACAGAATAAATAAGAGGCAAATGCCTATAAAAGACAATCTAGTCATAGTTGAAGTCACAGCTTTGAACCACTATTTTAAACATTTCCCAGTCAAAAAAAATATAATAATTTAAAGAAAAAAATCACTTCAACTACTTGCCTGGTCTGCCGTGTGTATTACGCTGTGCCGTTGACATTCCAACGCTGTTGTTCGCTGCCGCTGCTGCTGCTGCTGCTGCGGCCAATTCACCAGCGCGATGTGGCAAATGTTGATATTCATAATCGTATGGTGATTGCTGTTGTTGCAGTTGATGTTGCTGTTGCAATTGTAAATTCTGTTGATTCTGATGTTGCAACGTATTCTGATGTGAATGTGTCGATGTTGGATTGTGACGCAGACTCATCATGCCACCAGCTATACCACCGCCACCATTTAGACCACCGCCGCCGCCGCCGCCGCCGCCACCACCGCTGACGGCGCGTGTATCCACATCGCGACAGTCCAGTGTCGTTTCATATTCATACGGATTCATCGTGGTGGACTCCAACGGGCATTCGTCGTCGTCAGTGTCGGTGCCACCGTCGTAGATGTTCTCGGTGTGACGGTATGCGTGATGATTTTGCTTTGAGAACTTAATTTTGATGGCTTTTTATACAAACAGCGGGACGAAGAAGTAGAAGTAGAAAGAAGTAAGCGTTGCTACCGCTGTTTGTATGTTGGGTGGTTGGTTGTTTGCTTGATTGCTGTTTCTTTAATTTGTTTGTTTGTTGGATTTCCTTAGAAAGTTTTGTTGTTAAATTTTTGTTTTGCTTGCGAAATTTCGCTAACTTTTAACATTTTTGTTGTTTGCACATTGTGGTTGTTTTGTAACTTTTTTTCAGCACTTCGTTGTTTCGTTATTACTTTTTCACTGTTTTATTCTGCTTCTTCTTTTTAAAATTTTATTATTTTTACTTTTTTTGTTTTAACACAGTCCTTTATTAATTTTTAACACTTTAAAATGGCTTCTCTTCGTTGAATGTGTGCGTAGTACTTTAAAAATCACTAACTGTAAGTATGGAATTTTGAAATTAATTTTTTACTATTTTTTTATTTGCTTCAAATTGAATACATTTAACTGTATATAAATCCGGCAATCGAAACTTGCATCAAAATTTTCAAAACATAAACTTTTTAGGCTAGAAATTTTGAAAACTTTGCACTACAGCTTGATTTTGACCTTTTTGCAGATTTTAAAATTTTGTATGTGCTTCAGAAATATAGTTTGATCAATTTTCTACCAAAATCTTGTCTGATACATATTTCAGAAAAAAATTAATGCGGAAACTGAACTCGTGAAACATATTTTTAAAGTCTAACATATCTTATTTTTTGTTTTTGGTATTATTTTTAGTCAATCAAGAATTTAAAATTAAAAAAAAACGAGTTTAGTTATTTTGAAATTTATAAAATTTCCAAAAAAAAATCTTAATTGAGTTTAATTTTATTTTTAATATATTTTTTTCAAGTCTTTCAAAAACAAATATTTCTTTGAAGCCGCATACAAATTTCAAGTATTCAATTTTCTAAAATTTCCATTGAGTATTTTTGAAATTAGTATAGTAACTAAATTTTTTTTGTTCTATAATTATTTGTAAACCCTTTTTCGAGACACTTAATTTTTCAAATATTTTTTTTTTTATTTTTTTCAAAGTTTTTAATTTTTTTTTGCATTTGAGCTGTTTTTTAATTTGCGAAGAAGTTTCAAATTTTTATTATTTTTTTATATTATATTAAATTATTGCATTTCTTGAATTTGCGTAGAAGTTTAAAATTTTTATCATTTTTTTATATAATATTAAACTTTTTTCATAAGTCAATTTCACTGTCTCTCTTAGTAAATTAAATTTTCATTTTTTTTTTCTAATTTTTCCAACCAATATTTTGAGTTTTCTGCATTAAACGCAAATGACTCTGCTTTAAAACATTTTATTTTCCATATAAGCTGCGCCTTCTCCTTGTTTGCCTACCGCGATACCCTTGCTTCTATACCCTAAGGCTGGCAATAAAATTTATTTAAAGTGCCTTTAGCCAACTTGCACCATACATACAGTATATTGAGGGCTTTGCCTATATATTTTATTTCATTTGCCTTCTATCGCGGCCGCTTGTTGTTGCTATTTTTTTTACAGCAGCTTTGCGTAAGTTGCGGCCTTTTGGCGTCTTTTTCGCTACTTTACGCATTAAATCCGTTTTTCCCATTGACCGCCTCGGTCATAAATTCCACACAGCCGAAAGGCTTTCCCAACCAACGTTTAATGCTTTCTTTTTTTTGGAAGGTTTTGCCTTGCCTGGTTTGCGTGCGGCTCAAAGTTTTATTTCTACTTCAGCGATTGCAATTTTTGCTTGAAGAACTTTTGCGCTAGCAAAGCGTTTTACTTGCTTGCTTTCCGGTGGAGCTGGTTTTATATACTTATATTCAGAGATATAAAGGAAGTTTGCTGTGAAAAGTTAAAGTATTTGACTTTTCATTTTTATAGTCCTCACTTTTAATGATTGTGATACTCCTGAATTTCTTGGAGGCTTTCAGTATTTTTCTGATTTTCTATTTTTTTAATATTTCTTCACTCCTCTTTGCTTCATATCATGCCTCCACTTGTTTTTGGTATCGCTTAAAGTATTTGCGGCACTTAAGCTTATCAGCATCCGCTTACTTAGTCACCAAGTGAATAGATTCCAATTGTAAGTGAATCTTAAAGTCCAGTCCTCTCATGATTTTCTTTCATATTGCCTCAACACTTTACTAATTTTTTGGGCGTTTCACAATATTTTGTATTTACTACTGCACTTCTGTCTTCCCAAATTCACTCAAAAAAAATTCGGTTCAACCAAATATTTACTAAAAAAACTAACCATTTGCCATTCACACTCCTTTTTCACGGCGTGCCTTAAACACTCCCATTAGACGATTTGATAAACAAATAAACAAATCTGCAAATCTCAGCGCGTAGGTTGGATAAATCACAAAGTTTCGCGTTCGTTTGCATACACGCATTCGTTGCTGCCTACGCTACGTTCGTGTGACTGTGCGTGTGCGTTTAGGTGCGAGCGTGAGTATTTTCTTAATGCTTTTAGCGAGTTCTGCTGCCGGCAGTAAACGCTGACTAGCCTGCTTGCCGCTTGCACAGCCTCACAGCCACAGCGATTTGTAGTACAACTACTGCTGGCACTTAAATAGCGAATTTTCAAACAATTTCGACATTTCTTCTTGCTCAATAACACAACACAGAATTTTCCAATTTTCCACTCACCACTATGTTTGCAAGTGTTTGCACATTGATTTTTTTCGGCTAAATTCGTGATTTCAATGTGATTTGCTACACAAACTCACACAACTATTACTTGCCAATTTTGCTATTTGATTTACTATTTTCGTTTGCTTTTACACACAAATTTCGTTGCTTTGTATTTGTATTGCTATTTTCTAGCTGGAATTTATTCAATACTATTTTCTTGCACTTCAGCACTCGCGCGTTTCGTATCGACTGGCTTTTGCTCGAATCAGAAAATATTTTTCTTATTTTTTTCCACGTCGTGTGTGTTGTGCAGCAGCACACGAGCTAACGTTATTGCACGGCGTATATATACAAGCGCTAATTCCGTCCGGTATCCGCACGTAATTTCCCAACGATTTCATTAGAGCGAGCGACCTTTAGAGACTGAATTTGAGTGTGTATCGCTGGTGACAAACCAGTCCAGTTCAGCCAGCCAGCAGCAGGCAGGCGAGCCAAAGCGCACAGCGGCGACGTCGGCAGCAGAGCGCGCGCTAGCGAGCTGATATACACAATTGAGCAAGAGAGCGCGCACTCGTATAATGAAAAGAGTTGGGGTGAGCGCACGCATAACTCTGTACTGGGAGTACTGGAGCGCGCTCACGCATGTAGCGCGAACAGTTTCTATGTTTGCTTGAGTGTTTGTGTGCAGACTGAACGAAAGGTTGCCTATGCTAGCAAGCGGAAGTGGAAGTCAGCAAGCGCGCTGCAAAATCCGCTAGGCAGCTGGTATGTATGAGTTTATTGCTGCTGCTGCTGTTGGCAGGACAATAATGAGAGCGCGCTGATTAGCAAGTGCTATAAAGCTAAAGCGCTGCTGCATGCCATACATTCAAGCGCACGCATTGTTATCAGCGCTAAGCTGCAGCACCTCAGTGGTGCGTTGCAGTAACGCAGAGCACAACGTTTGTTAGTAAACTTGCGCTCCACTAAGTCAATGCGCGCTCACTGTACATGCAGCAAAGCTTACAAACTTCATGTTTTTGGCCCCAGGGCGGCACTGGTCGAACGCGCGCTCATTGTTTTCCAACTCAGTGGCCCGCTGTTTCCTAACGCTTGCAGCGTCAAAAGTGCGTATGCGCATAATCTCTCAATAAACGTAAACTTGTGCAGCGCTAATCTGCATAGCACACCAAATAGCAAATTACTCAATTGGAGCGCCAGCGACTAGTTGGCAAGTTGGCGAGTAGTCAACGCAGCAGTTAGCGCTGCTGCTGAGGCATATTCTGGCCGCGGCAGCAGCTTGTGCGGGTGGTCAACAACAGCGCGCATGTGCCGGCAAACAACATATGCACGCTCTCGGCATATAAACATTGGCGCTCACAGCGCGCTCTGTTAGCAGCGCTGAGTGGTGCAGCGCGCTCTCTTGCAGCATATTTTCGTTAAGTTTATCTATATGTTTGTTGTTAATATATTTGGATATGTTATGCTCAGGTATTTATGCAACATTTCACTTAACGAGTGTTAACGTCTGACTTCCTGTTGACTTTTAAAGGTTAAATACCTTCAGACGCTGTAGATTACATGGACTGCTATTTATATAAATAATTTCTGTTATAGAAATAAATTTTAACAGCAGGAGAAATATTGTTGTTTGGACAGTCTTTCGTTAAGTTAACAGACCTACTTAGTGGGATAACGGCACTTAAGCGTCTTCGATTGCGCTGTTCAGGGTAACATGGAGCGGAAAAGCAAGTTTGCAGTAAACTTTTTACTTTGGTCAATTAGGGGAAAGTTAACAGGGGTACATTTATCTAAGGAAGAGTAAGAATTTGATTTTCTTTGATTTCCTTTACATTTTCTGTATCTTATATTCAAGGATTTCTATAAGGAAAATGTTTAGTTTAGGTACTTATACCCTTTAGGTTATCGTTTCCTTGTGGGTTTTACTTAGTTGTTGACAACTTTTGCTAAATTTTTGCTCATGACAAATGACAGCTATGACATAATAAGACTTGAGATGTGATTAAAGAGAAATATATTAATTTTCGTATAAAAAATATACTCCACATTCAAGATTAATGGGTCTGTTGTTAAAAATCGGATTGAATATTCGCGTGATAATATCAGAATACATTTAGGTTGACAATATATGTGACAAAACTATGACAGCCAGCTTGACAGATAAAAATTTAATAGCATAAATGTAAATTAGCGAGAGAATATCGACGAAAACCGGATGATTACGCGACAATGTCAGCAATCATCGAAAAAAAAGCTGCATTACTGACTCATCAATCGATTCATTCAATCACTCAATCAAAAATCAGATATTTTCTCAACAATGTACGTGGCAATTAAAGGCTTTATCTTGTTCACAACATTTTATGAATTCTATAATTTTTTTTCAGCATTTTAATTATGAAATAAGTCTATAAACTATACGAAATATATAAATAAAAATATAAAAAAAATATAGAAAATAAATCAAGTCCACAGTCAACCACACTACCCCTCTAACTGCCAAAAGCTCCTCCGAAAAATTTATGAAAACTCAATTTCCTTGCAACACGAGACAGTTGCAAGAAAAGTTAACGCTACGCGTTGGTGGATATGGCATCTGCAGATGACACTAACTCAACGCACTGCAACAACAACAACAACAAGGTAGACGTCGCAACGGCAAAAGCTAAAAAATCACTGTCAAAATTATATACAAGATTTTTAAAGTTTTTGAATTACTAGAAATATGGTGGGGCTGGAGTTACGGTACGCACTCAGTGACATGCACAAGATTATTGCATTACTTCTTTGCGTAAAATAGCTACCAGCGCTGCAAAAGCAAAAGCAAACGCAGCTTCAAGGAAATCTGCATACGCTGTCATGCAATTGCAACCCTGCCTTGTACTCGAGCACTTTTTTTTTTGGGGAAAATATGCGTTGACAGCTGTTATAAAAGTTGCAAACCAATTCATGACATTTATATGAAGGGAAAGCGTTGCAGGCAGGTGAAAGTTGCGGACGGCTAAAGGTGGTGGAACGGTGAAGGTGATTATAGATGAAGGAAAAAAATCTGAAAAAAGAGTTATGGACTAATGGATGAAAAAAAACATTGCTGTGTACAAGCTAGTGATAAGCCAATGAGCAGAGTTCACTGATGGGCCAGAACTGGGATCTATATGGAAAATTTTTAAGTAGTACAGACAGTTTTCAAATTTTCTATGGACATTTTTGTCTATTTAAGTAATTAAGGATGAAGAAAACCTCAATCTCTTTCACTCTCATTTCATCCATGAGTCGAAATATCGTATCTCGTGGTTCAGATTTGTATTGCTGTGTCCTTTTTCAGTGCCGAAAAGCTAAATATTGATACAGAGTGGTTCGTATAAATTATTTTCACCTTGAAAGGAGTATCTTAGGACTAATACAGAGCATACTTTTAACAAGAGAAAACTAGTCACACCATCTTTCTCCAAAATATGTGTGACGTCACCATACAAAAATTCTTAAAAGGAAAAATATCATTCTCAGCTTTTTTGTTGTTGGAAGAATTATTGCAATAAAACTTGACTTTAATTTGTATTTTTTTTTGTTGTTGTTGCTTTACATATATTTTCCACAACTTTAATTTGTAGCTGTTGCATGCCACTTGTGGTTTTCATGCCCTTTATTGCATGTTGCACATACACTTATAGATATATTTATATCTACCGTTAGAGCATGCTCGTGTCCGAATAATTACGAAATTAAAACTGTGTTTTGTATCGGCATGGAGCAAGTGAGAGTGAGTGAATGACGGCACCACGCAACGAGACAAAGGATGTTGCAGCAACGAAAATGAACAGCAAGTGAATGCAAGAAAAATTAAAAAAAAAAACAAATTTTTGCATGCAATAAGCTAGTTGTGACAATAACAACAACAAAAATAAAGAAATATTCTTGCTACACCAGTTGCACGTTGCAACACAGAGACATTCGTTTCGAAGTGTTTTCTAGCTGCTGTCTGTCTGCCTTACTGGCTTGCCGCTCGACCAGCACACAGCCGCAGTGTTGCAAGTTGGCATATGTAGTAGCACTAGCACAGTTATCGCTCTAATAGTTTTGTTGTTGTTGTTGCTGCACTGCCATGACGATTTATTATTGCATGCCAGCAACTACAATAACAACAATAATAACAAAAACAGCAGTAGACTCAGAGTCAGCAGCAAAGTTGAGTGTTGCACGAGCATTGGACAACGCCAGCGGTGATCTTAACACGAACAAAGTCATCCTCATACATATCTACATATACAGTTATATTGCAGTAAGTGTATGTGTGTCTGTGCCATCACTCGGTTATGCACAATTGTCCCGGTGGCTTGTAGGTAGCGATATGAAATTTAATTTTTCCTTCTTAACATTTATTTCTGCCAATGTATGCACAAGTGGCACTGCTTGTGTCCTCCTCTGTTGCATGCCACACTTCATATACATACATATATGCGGCCAACACACACAGCGTGCGTTACCTTTTGTCTGTGGCGCTATGCTCCTGTGTTGTGTTGTGCTGTTGCACTCGTATTGGTTGCTGTTTGTCAGCGCCTGTTTGTCACTTAAATCGAAGTTAATTTGTAGGGTTTTGTATACGTCGGTCATTTTGCCTTCGCCTCGCCCATTGTCTCGTGTACGCGAGTGTGTGTGCAACTCTCGTTTACTTTATACTGCACTGACGTCATTCTTTGTTGTTGTTGTTGCTGTTATCATTGTTCTTATTGTTGTTGTTGTTGCTGTTGCATGCCTTCATTGTATGTGTGAATTTTGTTGACAATTTGTAATTAATTTTTCGTACCACCCACTGCTCAATTTCGGTTTGGTTGCGCTGTTCATCGCCAGCGCGCTCACTCACTCTCTTTCTTTTGGTCTTATCCTGTGGTTTCCATGTTCACCAATTTTTGCGCTTTATCTTTGTTGTATTGCTGTTGTTGCATTGAGTTTGTGTAAGTATTTTGCATGCTGTATATTGTTGTTGTACATGTGTACAGTTAAAGTGAATTAAATTTTTGACATATGAAGGAATATATGGATGTCTGTGAGAGCACTCAAGTTTGTGGAATATGAAATTGGACTTTAACTCACTTTAAAGGGAAACGCTTAAACTGTATTTTTTATATATAAAAGTTGGACACCTCGACGGGACTGAACGTGAGTGTTGAGCCACGGAGTCAATCATAAATGAAAAGTTCCAGCCGAACTTCAATCTAACCTCGGCTTAACTGAAAATGTCAGTAGATTAAAAAAGACCATTATAGATCCCGCTTGTAATTTATCTACTAACTGTTCCTGCCTTAACCAGAATAAAAAAAAACTGGAATCTGGAACGAGTAAGGATTATGAAAGGAACCTCCGTTCTTCTAGCTGTGTTAGTATTGGTCTATGTAAGAGATGTATAAAATCCAAACTCTAGAAGCACCTTATAATTCCCGTCCTACTTTACGGTGCAGAAGCGTGGACGATGTCAATTGTTCAATTGTTAGGAATTTCCGAGAGAAAGGTTTTGCGGTCCCTTAAAAATTGGCAACGGCGAATACCGCAGACGATTGAATGATGAGCTCTACGATTTATACGACGACATCGACATACGCTGGCTAGGTCATGTTGTCAAATGGACGAGAGCGCTCCAGCTCTGAAAGAGTTCACTCGCTGGTGGAAGCCGAGGAAGCGGGAGACCTGCACTTCGATGGAAGGACCAGGTGAAGAAGGACCTGACTTCGCTTAGTATAACCAATTGATGCCAAACTGCCAAAAGGAGGGATGCGTGGCGCGCTGTTGTGGACCCGCGTAAGTGGTGTCTACGCGTGTCCAGAAGTAGAAGAAGAGATGTAATGAGGATGGTATGACTCTCGGATACCCATGAGACTGTCGGAGCTCTGCTACTCTAACATTCTCCATACTTTAGCTCTCTCAAGAGTTGTAACACTAAATTTGATTGAATATCCTAACTACTCAGAATGAATGTTACTTCAAAAAAGAATATTCCGCTGATTTTTTTGATAGAAAGAAACCCTGGAACCCAAACTGTGGAATTCGATGCGATTGAGGGTTGAAGTAGCGTAGTGAAGCAATCTTAGTCTTAGATTCTTAGATGGAAAGTATATTCGTCTTCGTATTGTCTATGGATTCCTTCAAGATTTGGAATCGTTCAGCAGAATTCACTTAACTTTGTTTAAGATGATGTTCGAATTGAGAAATGTATACTTGAAGGATTCTCACGACCGTAAAGGGTTGACAGAAGGTTCAAAAGAACGGATTGTAGTCTTGAAAGTCCTTTGGGAGCTCTCTTTTATTACTGGGATTTTTTTATTATCTGTTCCCACGACAACGACAGTCGGATCTACGTAATCGGAACGGACCCAGATTTTAACTCGGACAACGGTTGTCATCTCGATAGCATTACTCAAATCAATGGTAGAAAAATCTTATGTTTCGAGTCATCAGTTTCTTTAATCTCTTAAAAGAGGAAGAAATCGATGGAAGACTTCGATTTCTAGAATTTGGTCTGTAATTCTATAAAGCGGCATATATAGTACTTAAAGGGAAAGCGAGCTTTAAGTGTCAAGTTTGGAGTTAGGCGACAGGAAACGCCTGGGAAAGAGAGGCCTGGACCATAATATGAAGTATAGTATTTAAAAGGTATGGATCAGAAGTTCGAAAGCACTCTTTAACTATTTTTTGGCGTTATATCTATTACAAAAAGCCAACAAATCACAATCTCTTTATTACGGTTCTACTCCCATGTCTTTTACATATGGTTTTTTAAACTTAATCACATCATTCACTTTCACTACGCACAAATATTCAAATGAGATTGAAAATTTATTTCGTTAAACAAGCTGTTGAACAACAGCAAATTAATCTCTTTCACACTTCCTCACATGCCGCTCTGCCAGCACTCACATACATACATATGTACATCTGTATGTAAGTGAAGGTGTCTACAACTGCATATCGGTGCGGATTAATATGCATAAATGATTGATTGCGCTGCAAGTGAATGCAATTATTTTGAAATGAAATGAGCTTTGTTAACACGAAAAGCGCTTATTGTGAAGCTAGAAAGCCAAAAAAGAATTCAAAAATTCAAAAACACGAAAATCACTTTTTCAACGAAAAACGCTGGCAACAAAACAATTTGACTAACAAATAAATCTCAGCTACCGATAAAGCTGGAGACAATTTAATTTTTGTTGCTTTAAGAAGCAAGTGAAAATTTAAGTGAAAAAATGCGCTCAAACTTTCACTCAACTGTTTGACAACTGTATTTGGAGAATGAATGCAGGCCAGGCTATGCGGGCGCAGAGAGGCATGTGTGGAAGCTGGCTTGGGTTTATCAACAATCGATGGCAAACAATGCGACATTTTTTTTGTTATTGTTTTTTTTTGTTGTTTCTTTGGGGGTTAAGCCATGTTGCTGTGATATAAGAATGCTAGTTAGATAACAAAAAAAAAAACAACAAACAATAAAAGCGTGTTTTCCAAGCGTGAGTAGCGCAAATGCTATGCAACACGAAACAGCTGTGCGCCATAGTAGCAGCAACAATAACCAGCTTGCAACAGCGCAAAGCAGACAACAATTGAATATAAATATAAAATTAAAAAAAAAAACCACAACACTACAATAGTGCACAACAACAACAACAATTGCGGGCGAGAAGTGTTCAAGAAATTTATGCGCGCGTACATATGAGAATGTTGCAACAGCACAACAATAAATTGCATGCAATTCCAGTTGCAATCGCGTCACAAAAATCAGAAAAATAAAAATCTAACAAACAACAACAAAAATCTAACGGAAAAAATGCGAAACAAATAAATTTGAAATCATTTGTCATTGCTTGTGCAGCGTTTGTCCACTCAGCAACAACAACATAAAAAAACAGACATGCAGTCAAAGCGCTTGCCACAACGCGCAACCTCAGCGCGCCGCTGCAATATCGCTGTTATATATATAGAAATATGTCTGCCTTTTGAGCGCCACAAAATTTGTTTCGGTTCACAGCGGTCAGCGTTACAATTTCGTTTCGAGCTCCACTTTTACACCAAACACACACACACCGACACACACTTGCCACATACAAGTACATATCGACTCCCAAAATTGTTATCCAGCGCCGATTTTTTTCGGCTTCCTATTCATTATTTTTAGCTTCCAAAAACAATGGCGCTGGCGTTGGTTGTTAGATAAATTGACAAATCTCGACGCGATAATGTTGTTGTTTTGTGTGCTTTATTCGGGCTTAAGAGGAAATAGCTGTGACGGCAAAATGTTGCACGATAAAAATGTCAGAGCATTTAGTGTGGCGCTTTTTTGTTGTTGTATTTTTTTCTTATTTTTTATTTTCGTTTTTTTGGTCATACAAGGGTGTGGTGTCTCACATTGCAACTGACTGGTATGACAACTGAATTACTTTTGGTGGCAGAGAGCAATGTTTTTCGATGTCAACACATATAGTAATTGAAGTTTTTTGGATTCAAAAATCTGTTCAAAGCTGCGAAAGTCAACCGAGGTTTTGTTAGATTAAACCAAAATGAAGAGTGTAGTGTTGAAATATACAGGGGTTTCGAAAGAGTTTGGTAAAAAATTCTAAAAATAGTCAAGAACAGTTGCATTATTAGCCATAAATAAGCAATATTCAGTTGAAAAATATTTTTATGGAGACCATATACACCACTTCTTCAAATTATTCAACCAATTGTTGCTGGAAGACGTAATCGTATCGTATTAACTTCAAATCTGTTCAAATTGGTATAAAGAACTTAACTGTATAACACTGTGATCTAATATGGGATCACTTCAATATGAATACCAGGCTTTTGTACAAGTTCCGGATTCTTCCAGAAAGTATGACCTCATAATCCAGAAGTATATATTTATGATCTCTTAAATAGACTCATTTTGAATTTTGAGCTGAAAAATGAGATATATAAGGATGTCAAATATCTCCCTTCTGCCTTTTTGTCTTTTAAATTTCGCGACTATGTATAAAGCGCTACAGAGCTCGTATCTGGCAATACCATACATCTTTGAAAGGTCTTAGCATAACCTATGCATGATTAGTTTGGATATTGCGTTCAACAGTTATAGACGTGTAAACATGGAGTTCACAAACGCCGGAATTCGCGTTTTTTTTTTTTTTAGTTTTCCTACGTCATAGGCAAATCCGCTAGAGAAACGTTCCATGAGATTAATGGTGTTTTGGGAGATGGTACTCTATCACTTCAAACTGCGGAGGAATGGTTTCGACGATGCAGAGCGGCTGAAAACGACACTATGGATAAGCCAGCCGGCGGAAGACCAGTGACGACGAATACCGATCAAATCATGGAAAACGTCGAGTTAGACCGGCATGTGGCATCTCGTGACATCGCCTAGGAGATGGGAGTTAATCACCAAACCATTTTAAACCATGTGCAGAAGGCTGAATACACAAAAAAGCTTAATGTTTAGGTGCCGCATGATTGGACGCAAAAAAACCTTCTGGACCAAATCAACGCCTACGATATGCTGCTGAAACGGAACGAACTCGACCCATTTTTGAAGCGGATGGTGACTGGCGACGAAAAATGGATCACATACGACAATATCAAGCGAAAACGGTGGTGGTCGAAGGCCGGTGAATCGTCCCACACAGTGGCCAAGCCTGGATTGACTGCCAGTAAGACTGTTTGCTCTGTGTTTGGTGGGATTGGAAGGGAATCATCCACTACGAGCTGCTCCCATATGGTCAGACGCTTAATTCTACCATCTACTGCGAACAACTGGACCGCTTGAAGCAGGCGATCGACCAGAAGCGTACAGAATTGGCCAACAGGAAGGGTGTAGTGTTCCACCAGGACAACGATAGACCATACACTTCGTTGATGACTCGTCAGAAGCTAGGGGAGCTCGAATGGGAGGTTTTATCGCATCCACCATATAGTCCGGACATAGCGCCAAGTGATTACCACCTGCTCCTGTCCATGGCGAACGCCCTTGGTGGTGTAAAGTTGAACTCAAAAGAGGGTTGTGAAAAGTGGCTGTCCGAGTCCGGTGTCGGTTTTTTTCAAAATTCAAAATGACGGATAGAATATGGCACATTTTTTTAAATATGTCCACCACATTGGTGCGCAATTTTGAATTTTAGAAAAGTAACGTCAATTTCGTAATCAGCGACCCCTAAAGCATAAGGTATACATAGGTCAGGACAAACTTTTTGTTTTGGTGTGCCTATGTTATCTACCTTGATTCGAAGAAGCGTTGTTGAGATCGCGAGATCAAATAACAGATATCTTTGTATTTTGGTTCAATAAAGAAATTTTATTAATGGAAATTAAATGAAAATTCCTGATCGTTTGTGTTCTGTGATCTCTTGGTATATACCTTGATTCGAAAAATCGTTGTAAAGGTTATGAGATCTAATAAGAGATACCTTCGTATTTTTTATTTAATATATACATATTATTAATAGAAATTAAATGAAATTTCCTGCTTTAAGCCGATTTGTTCGTTCAGTGGTGCTTTGCTCCATCAAACCGAGTTTAGGAATGATTTTTAATAGGACTGATTCTATTCTAACTGGATCTATTCAAATTTATGAAAACGTATGATGCATACAATTTCAGTGAGTCACTAGAGAATCTAAGCTCAGCTCAGTGCACTACATCTTTTGAACTTTAACAACATGTGTTGAACAAAGCCATTTTCAGACAAGCTATGATAAATGGTAAGTCACTCATAGCTACAATAGGTATATGCTTATATGTGAGTAACTATAATGGCCTGTATGTTTGTATCTATATGCACCTTAAGACCCCCACTCGCTAATAGTTTAACGATTAGCGCAATAATTTGAAAAAAATGTCACTTTAAACAATGAAAGACCACTTTTGTTTAGTAAAAAATATAACAAAAGCGAACAAAGCATGATTATTAACAAATTTGGAGCAGTAATTGGGCGCACATGTGAGACAAGCAACAATTTGAAGTACTTAAAGCATTAAGGTAAGTGAATGTTAGGCGGATTTTGGGTGAGGAAAAAGAGCAAGATTTTTTTAATAGTAAGCGGAAAACAATGTGAATTTATATATAGAAAATGTATAGTATATAGATGATATACAGCTATGTGGGTATGCAAATGGGTATGATTACCAAACAATGTGGTTAGCCACTGGTTAGTGTATACAATTTTTGCTTTTGTTGTGCCGCTGCTTTATTATCTTGTTTTATTTATTTATTTTATTGATTTATCACGATTTTTAGCGGCGCTTAATTACTTAAATTTAAATTTTAATACAATTTGTTTACACATTTAATGCGCTTAATATAGTCGAAGAGCCACACAGACTGCCTATTTTTTGTATTTAAGCCAAAACTAACTAAATCCATTACTGTGAGCTCATAACGCTCTAAGCATTTGTACACTCGAGTTTTATTAACTAAATTCAATTTCGGTAAGCGCTTAGGCGATTTATGACACAACGCCACGCATTTATTACGGATTTATATGCAATTTGCGTTCGACGCGATAATTTGTCTGCGCGAAGTTTTTTGGTCGAACAAATCGATAGCGGCATAAATCAAAAAGAAAGAAGAAAATATTTGAAAAAAAAAAAAATTGAAAACAAAAAAAAACAACAACAACAATATGCCAACAAAAACATCATTAATACGGCGACGAGTGGCAATAAACAAAAATTGTTAACTTCGAACTATCAAAATCGCCGATAAAAAACTAAAAAAAAAAAATAAAATAAAATAAACAAAAACAACAAGAATGCAACGCATAAAAAATAAATTGAAAAAAACAACAAAAATTCAAAAAAAAATATTATAATATTGCTAGACGCGCGCCAAAGCTTTCATTTATATATAGCTGGCATGCATTTTGTTGTTGTTGCTTTTAAATACAATTTTGTTGTTGTTGTTATTGCATTTAATATTGTGACATGCATAATAAACGCGCATTGGCACAGCTGAATCACGACGAGTCACCAGCGCAGGCGCTGCACAGTCTATAAATCGTGGCCAAAGCAAAAAACAACAACAACACACACACACATACATATATGTATATTAGCTCTATATATATTAAAATCACATATGTATCTATGTATGCATATGTAATTGTGTGTGTGTGCTGCTAACTGAGCGCTACTTTGTCATGTCATTTCAGAGATAATTTATTCACAGCATAATATAACGGTGCATTGTTTGTTGTTATCACTAAAACTCCATTGGCCGGTTGATTGTTATTTATCGGCGAATTTTGTTATTGTTTACGAGTGCTT
This sequence comes from Zeugodacus cucurbitae, assembly GCF_028554725.1. Taxonomy (NCBI): domain Eukaryota; kingdom Metazoa; phylum Arthropoda; class Insecta; order Diptera; family Tephritidae; genus Zeugodacus; species Zeugodacus cucurbitae. Next base: position 3,372,404 of record NC_071669.1, read on the forward strand.
ATGGTCATAAGAGGGCTCATATACAGGCATACAAACATATACATACATATATATACAGATACATATATGTATATATAGAGATCCAAATATTTGTTTGTTTGTGTGTTTGTGTGTAATCATGCCAAAAATCATATGCAAATGCGTGTGTATATGTATGTGTGTGTGTACGTCAAACGTGAAATGGCAAATGTCGCAAATGTTGTTTGTCAAATGAAAACAGTGGCAACAGTGGCATAATATTTGCAAAAACAATAACAACAACAACATGAAGTTGAAACCGAATGTGACTGATGCTAACTCGCAACACAGCAAAAAACAACAAAGTTCACGATACAGTACCTTGCTTATATACGCGCTGATATAAAGTAGACTGTGTATCATCAACTAACCCCACTTTTTAACTTAAATTGAACAGAGTGGCGCTTATTTGCGCTTTCCTTTCTAGTCCTAACTGAGCTATTGTTGAGTGAAAATGCTGGAGTAACTGTTTAAGGCTTCGTACAGTCTAGGATTTATCTCTTTAGTATGTATCTAGATTAACATAGATATAGCTCCTCCCCAATCCGGTCCCAATCACATAATTCATTCAAGGGTCATCTTGGGGTCCTTTCCGAAGGGACCTCTCTGAGAGATCTGTCATATCATCTCTAGTTCAGCTATCAAGATTACAGGTTTTAATAGTTCGAAATCTTATATAGGTTGGACTGAGATTGTCTGAGAGTAACTACGAATTCGATTCTGTGAGGATCGGGTCTAGATAGAATACGTTATCCCATACCCGGTTCCGGTAACATAACTTCTGATTCTGGTAACATCATTATCCTATATCCGGTTACCACACTTCCGGTTCCGGTTGTCTATATTCGGTCCCTGATGCCACCGGCCACCTCATTTCGTTAACATCATTTCCGGTCCAGGTGGCCCACATCCAGTCAGTCTATTCATAGTCCATATCCTGTCATCCCATGTCCGGTTACGGTAACATCTTATCCGGTTCCCATGCCACAGTTCCGACCAACTCATTTTCCAGTTCCGGTAGCACCATTTCCGGCTCCGGTTGTCCATATCCGGTCAGCCCATTTCCGGTTACCCGTACCATTACCCGTACTGGTCATCTCATTTCCGGCTCCTTTAACCCTATCCGGTTCCATAACATCATTTCCGGTAACCCGGCAGAGCAGAGAAGAACTTTAGTGTGGAGCACCACAACACTTTGAATAGTCATAACTCCGATTCCGATGGTCCGTACACGGATCAATAACCGATCAAGGACTTTCAACTTAGTAGGGTTCCTCAAAATTATTCGTTACAACAACAAAAAACACTGGGCGTTATACACTGACTGTAAAAGCTTTCGATTACTCAGAGAAGTTAAAACTTGAATGGTATACTGGAACAAAGTCGTTTTAATCTTCTTTTCCGAAGATCTGGTTACTTTTATTTGAATTAGTAAAACTATAGTATAGGGATCTGATTAGATCTGCTTACTTTTATTTGAATTAGTAAAACTATAGTATAGGGACCCCAATAATAGATCTCAGGATAATCGGTTATATACTAAGGTTCAGCCAAAAAGCCATTTCCGAAGCATGGCAAAACGATTAATATTGTACATATTGAACAGTGTTCGACCCCACAGAAAACGCTAAGCAGCCGCGAACTATCTTGACCAGGCTTTGACCGAACTCAGTTCTCAGAGCTAGTGGTCTTCAACAATATTTATGAAAAAGTATGTTAAGCGGAGGGAAAGCGCACATTACCAATGACAACCTAAAGTTTCCAGATGACTTTAGGACTGCAGAAAAACACATACCTCACACCTTTAGCTCACTGAGTAGATATTACCAATTTAACGAAGGAGATCTGCCACATTCCTGCCTATTTTTAGTTTTCTATATTTAATCTATTCTACAAGAAACAACAAAAAATGTTGCCAAGTGTCACCAAATTACAACGAAAGTCCAGATAATTTTCGCATTCGAATGAAACGCACTTAATTTGCCTTGGCTATCAAGCGAATTTCCACGCCGTTGGGCATGTGATAGGTATAAAAGTCAATTAGTAGACAGCTTTAATGCGAACATTTTATTAAACGAATTACCAGGATAATTTTAATAATGTCCTTTCTCGTGCGCTGTCACTTGACGGGCCTGCGCTTGACCGACAGCCAGCAGCGAGCAGACAATTAGAGTCACACACACACCCCCTCTCACCTACTACGCGCTACTGAGCGGCACAAAAGCGAATTGAGTGAAGACAAAGAAGCAGAAAATGTAAATGAAGAGTGAAGATAAAATTATGCTGAAGAAAATAGGAAGAAAAAAGCGCCAAATAAGAAGCACAAAATTAGTCGAAGACAAGTAGAATGAAGAGCGCGCAATGTCGCGTCGTTTGAAAAATGCAAATTTTAATTCAATTTCACTGCGCCGCTGCCGCTGCTTGTTGAAGGCACAAAGCGTTAGCTGAAGGATGTGGCAGCAAGGACAACACAAAATACTAGAGACGCGCTGAGGATTGCTGGTGCTTCGTGCAAAAAAATGTATAGCATAGCGCGACAAATGATGCGACGGTGCATGCAACAAGCTCAGGAGATTGAGCAGATATCATAAAAACTGTTGTGGAGGAAGCTGCATGGTCGCGCGGCTGTTAATGAAGCAGACAAATAAATCGAATTGCCGAGATTTTTGCGCTGCCTGCAGCCGCTCGAGGCAGCTAGAAATGACAGCAAATACAAAAACAACAAAAAAGGCGAAGAAAATAAGTGGCAACAGCCAACTGCGCGCTAATAAATATTCAATTATGTTTTCTTATTTATTTTTATATTCCGCTACGGTGCCGCTGCGTACCGCGTCGCCGCCAGCTGGCAGTCAACTGCATTATGAAGCTCATTGCTTTGCGCTGTGCCAAAAACAAAGCTGCGACACCCGCATCCATATTGTAGTGCTGCCAACTTCCGCTTTAGCTGCCACCCTCTCTCCTCCTGCGCCTTCCTTTGGCAGCACCACTTGAGCCGGAAGCACACACACATACACACAGAGTGGCGCCAGGAAGTGGCAAGTGACAGCAAAAATGGCTAAATCTCATTTACGCGCTTCAAATGTAATGAAGCGTGCTGTTGATGCCACTTGCAAGCAGCAATGCGGCACGTTATTCAGCGACAGTCGCGCCCGAGTGCTGGGCATGAGAGAATGCAGCCATTTTTTTCCAGCTTCCAAGTCTTAATGTCTAGTAGCGAATAGCTTTGGCACAAATGGTTTTGGCTGCTACGCGGCATTTCGCTTGGAGTAAGCTTAAAAGAACTTGTTGTTGTTGCTTTTACTTTCTTTGGCTTAGTTCGGACGAAACAACAGATTTTCCATCGACGCTTATTAAGTAGCTTCAATTAATTTGTCTACACGCCATTAATTAGTTGAAAGTAGTTGCTGTTTGAGCGAAAGTGGATTAAGCGCAGTGGAGGCAACTGGGAGCTCGGAGCTTTTTAAAAGTGTCGCAGTGTGCTTTTAGGCGACATAAGAATAAGGTTAGTTTTGCATCGAAAATATCACTTTCGACTTCCAGGCAATCCGGGTTTAAGAAGATCCTGCTTTCTAAGTAAATGCCACGTCTCCTGTCCCCAACTTTACCTACTATAAAGCTCTAGACAAGTACACATGTACCGTTACTTGTTCCAAGAACGAGGTCAAGACCAAGCTTTTCCTGTTCCCAAATAGAGACTTTTTGAAGCTCTGGACAAGTACATCCATCTTAGAATTAGTCTAAGCACCGAAACAAGGGTAAATGTACCGTTACTTGTTCCAGCAGATGTGTCCTGTAATGAAAAAGGTCAAGACTAAGCTTCGCTTGTTCCCAACTTGAGACTTTTTAAAGCTCTGGACAAGTTCATCCGCCTTAGAACTAGTCTAAACATGACATCACTCACGGACAGAGCTACTAGGGATGTGTATTCAATTAGTCAGTCTTTCTAAGTCTCTTATCATGGAACACTCCTAATTCGGTCTTTCTATAGAAAGAGAATTGTTTCCAGAAACTACTTTGGATAGATTTAGTGCAGGTTCCTATGCACTTCGCTTTAACATTACAAAATACTAATATGGTCAGTACGTATCTAAAATGTGGATTCATAATTCATAAAGCATTTGAGAATTGTAAGATCAAGCTGATGAAACGAATGTAAAAATCTCAAATTGTGGGCTGCCTAAAGGTATGCTTCGATATTAGCTTTATTAATAATACAAAAGGTCACGCTGTACTGATATTTTAGAATGCCATAGAATCTGTCTTCAGTTGTCAGCCAGAAGTCTTCGAAATAGCTCTTCCAGCTAAGTATATCAATTGTCATAGAGAGTCCATGACAACAGTTACCACCCTCCACATTGCAATATGCTTAGCTGCGCTTCCTTTGCAACTCTTCCGGTATCAATTTACCTACAGCAGTCAGTATACAGCTTCTTCATTTATCAAACAACGTAACGCCCCGACAATCCACCTGTTATCTTTAATCTCTAATCTCACTGACCCAATAATGTCCATTTCGTCGAGCATGACACTCGTTTCTCATTTCGTCTATTTGCTAAGGCATGAGCTTTGATTTTTTCCCCCACACCCGCCTCAACGCTCTACATCCACTACGTCCGCTTCGTCCACTTCGTCTTCTTCCTACTCCTCGTAGTAAGTCGTGTTTTTTTGCTGCACTTTTAACATAGCACAGCTCGTTTGTCTTGTGCAATTTATCCATTTTACATTTCGATACAGTGCAGAGAAAACTGAATTTGTACGTGCCAAAGTCGAGAGTGGACTTGGAGTGCAGTGAAAAGTGAGCACGGATTGAAAAGGATTGCTGGATTGCTAAGGAACGGCGGACTGTTAGACAGTCAATCCAACAGAGAGACAGACAGACAAACAGACAAATGGCGACAGCGCTGACAGTGGCGAGCGTGTAAAATGCAAGAAATGCTGAGTTCGTGAGTTCCCGCTTGGATGAGGATGAGGATGAGTAGAATGAGTATGCACTTGTTGTTGTGGATGCCAGGTGTGAAAGTTTGAATTTAATGCATGACAATAGTGTGACAGTGGCATGAAATCGCATGAAAAGAGCTGAGAAGCTGCCGCATTCAAATATAAAAGTCATTGCAACATTTTGTGGCAAGGTGAGAGGTGTGGGCGGAACGGCGGTGGAAATGCAAAAATAAAGAGAAAAAGCTTGAAAAAAAATAATGTAGCGGATCAGAAAAAACAAACAACAACAAAAAATGTGTCAACGGAAGCGCGGCAATGCAGAAAAATATGCAATATGTAAAGTGATATTGCATGATGGAGTGGGCGGAGCAGCAGGATAAGGAAAAGGAAATCAACTTACACTCACTCTCTCACACACCCGCGAATGCGCAGCAAATGGTAATAACGATGGCTGAGTGATGACGGCGTCGGAGTAGAGAAAAAAAAGTCGGAAGCGCGCAAGGATGAGTACGACAAACAGTTGAACGCCTGAGCAGACACACACACATAGAGAGAGAAGAAATGAAGGAAGAAGACCAGTCAATAATCGAAATGAGTTTGAAGACTCGAGCGCGCAGATTTAGCAGGCGAGAAGGCTACAGCTACAAGACATATCCGGCTAAAGATCTTGATGATGACGCGTACAAATGCATTGCCAAAGTAATGCTGAATTCATATGGTTGCATGCAACATGCAGACATACATGCCACATGCAAAGAGATACATATGGTAGATTGCGCTGGAAATGATAATGAAGCCGGCAAAGTGTATAAGGAAGTCTGACAGCGCTGAGTGTATGTATGTTGATTAAATGGCTACGAATGCATGATGCCAGTTTAGGTATGATACAAATAACTTGCAACAAAAATATACTTTAATACACACAAACACATGTAGCACACAGCTATAAGCACATACAGCGGAAATTGGTATGAATGACAAGACAAATTCGTATTTGTTTAGCTGGTGCAGAGGCAAAAGCTTCTTCAGCTTTCTTGCTTGCTTTCTTTCTACGTGTTAATGTATTCGTCTCTGTGCGCGGGTGGCATGAATGACAACACGAGATTGACCGTTCTGCTTGCGATATTATTCTTGATAACTGACACGTAGTAAATATTTGCATACGCTGAGTAGCCAGCCAGCTATGCAACTCTGCCTGTGTACATTTCTAACCTAACCGGAGGGTTGACGTGCATTTCAAGTATATTGAACTCGTTGTGAAATTGAGTTGTTTTCTGCAATATTTTAGTGATTTGAGTTGCTGATTTGCAGACACATGCGTTTTGTGCTTGTGTACGTGCTGCAGTTTGCTTGACTTCGTTGTAAATCTAAGTCAAGCGTTCCTGTGTTTGTTGCGATTTGTAATTTTCTTTTCTTCATCTGACTTATTTGCAGTTTTCTGCTGGTGCGGGTGTTGCTTGCAGTAAAATTAAATGAGATTAACACTTTGAGTGGTTAGGGAGTGCAAAAAAAAATATTTTTTTTAAAGACTTTTTTTAACAAAAATCTTCAAAAATCGAACAAAACTCGAGTTTATCAAAAATTTATTTACCATTAAGTACTTTTTCAATATACGGAGCTTATCATAAACAAAATTTTCGTTAACTCCTCTTAAACACCATTTTTGCCGAGTTTATGGAGATAAAATCTTTTTTCAAAATTGGAGTTTATGAAAAATTTATTCACAATTAAGTACATTTTTAACTTAAGAAGCTTATCATAAACAAATTTTTCCTTAACTCCTCTTAAACACCATTTTTTTCGAATTTCGAAATTTTTCTCTTACATTTTTTTGAATATTTGTTCTCACTTCTGCCGACTTTTTTCTATTTATTATTCATGTCAAGTCATTAACTCGAGTTTATTGATTTTAGAGTTTAACAAACACGATATTTCGAAACGTGTGGGATTTTTTTACTTAAATCATATCTCATTAGAATTTAGATTTCCGTCACAAGCTCGAGTTTATCAAAAATGTATTTACCATTAAGTACTTTTTCAACATACGGAGCTTATCATAAACAAAATTTTCTTTAACTCCTCTTAAACACCATTTTTGCCGAGTTTATGGAGATAAAATCTTTTTTCAAAATTGGAGTTTATGAAAAATTTATTCACAATTAAGTAAATTTTTAACTTAAGAAGCTTCTCATAAACAAATTTTTCTTTAACTCCTCTTAAACACCATTTTTTTCTAATTTCGAATTTCGAAATTTTTCTCATCAATTTTTTTAAGATTTGTTCTCACTTCTGCCGACTTTTTTTTTTATTTACTATTCATGTCAAGTCATAAACTCGAGTTTATTGAATATTCGAGTTTAACAAACACGATATTTCGAAACGTGTGGGATTTTTTTACTTAAATCATATCTCATTAGAATTTAGATTTCCGTCACAAGCTCGAGTTTATGAAAGATCTATTTATCTTTAGGTACTTTTTCAACATACGGAGCTTATCATAAACACATTTTTTTTAACTCCTCTTAAACACCATATTTGCCGAGTTTATGGAGATAAAATCTTTTTTCAAAACTCGAGTTTATGAAAAATTTATTCACATAACATTTATTCACAATTAAGTACATTTTTAACTTAAAAGCTTATGATGAACAAAATTTTGCTTCACTCTTCTTAAACACCCATTTTTTCGAATTTGTGCAGATAAAATTTTTCTCATTCTTTTTTTTTTTTTTGAATATTTGTTCTGACTTCTGAAGACTTTTTATTTATTTATTATTGATGTAAAGTCATAAACTCGAGTTTATTGATTATTGGAGTTTAACAAACTCGGTACTTCGAAAGTTGTGGGATTCTAAAAAAAGTTGTTTACTTATTTCTTTATTTAAATCTTATCTCTATCCCACATTAGTCTTTAGATTTCCGGCACAAACTCGAGTTTATCTACAATTTATTTAGCATTAGCATTAAGCACAAACATAAAAAGCTTATCATGCATGTTTTATTCTTAAACTCTCCTCAAGCACGAAATTTTCGAGTTTATGTAGAGAAAATCTATTTTCATTCTTACTTTTTTTTTAAGGTCACTCACTTTTGACTATTTTTATTTGTGATATTATTCATTATTCATGTCTGGTCATAAACTCGAGTTTATTGATTATTAGAGTTTTCATTTAACACTTTTAGCAAATTAAGAACTTCGAAAAGTTAAGGATTTTAAAAAGTAGTTTTATATTAAATCAGGATCTCATCCCATCGTGGTCTTCAGATTTACGACACAAACTCGTTTTTAACGAATATATATGTTAAGCACTTTCTTACCTCCTCTTAATCAAGTCAATGGAGAGTAACCTTCGTTCACTGTTGATGATTGGTTCTCCCTTTTATTCATGCTTCAAGTCCCGCCATAAGCTCGAGTTTATTGATTATTGATGGTTTCTTGTATCACTTTTAGCAAATAAAGAACTTCGTATGGTTAAGGATTATAAAAAACGTCAAAAACTCGAGTTTAACGAATATTTATTTAGTACTAAGAAGTTTCTCAAACACGATTTTCCCGAGTCTATGGAGAGAAACCTCTGAATTCTTTTTGAGAATTTGTTCTCTTTTAATCATGACATAAACTCGAGTTTACTTATCAAATACTTCACAAAAATACGAGTTTTCTATATAAAATCCTATAAAATATAATTTCCTATAATTCTCCTTAAACTCCTTTTTTCGAGTTTAAACACTTATGGCTTTGTTTAATTGACTCTCACTTAAGAAATAAAAATAATAATAAAATGAAACTATGAATTTCTTAAATTTACTAAGGAGAAGGTCTGAATTTAATTCTTTAACATGACATCTTAAACTCGAGTTAGTAGCTTCAACTCTGGAACTTAATCAAACTTCTGAATCATATGAGTGTCTATTACATTTTTAAATAGATATGGTCTCAAAGTCAGAATTGTTGAAGAGTATAAACTTTGACAAATTGTTTGTTCTAGATTTTCCAAACTTTTAAATGGGGCAAATCGAACATACAACTAGCATAACTACATTAGACAAACAGGGTCCAGGAAGTGTCTTTAACACATGTATAGCTTTGTTCTTGCTTTTATAAGTCATTTTAGTGCCAAGAGAGTTGAAAACAAACATACTGACCTAAGAAATGGCGAATCGAACGTGACTAGGAGCCAGAGAGATTTAAAGAGATTATGTACTCACCACAAGTTTTAGTATCCAAATCATATTCGCAAGCTCTTAGCATACATTTGATGGCTGCTGATATCAAGGGTTATCGATTTCGGTGGTATTTACTTTTTCTATTTGTACAGAAATCTCTTAAGTGTGCCTCCGTGGCTCATGAAACCGAGATATTAAACAATTTTTATTCACAAAACCTTTGGATACTTAATATTCAACGAGAATCTCTACTTAGATGTGTATCTGCTCCTTTGCTAAGCGCCACCAAACTGAAATTCATATGAAATACACACAACACTTCAACGCTTTAACAGCTTCCCTAAACCAACCAATAAAATAAGCCATCAGTTCGATTATGCACTGCGACTGCAATGGGAATGCGTCATCACCTGGCAATTAAAGAGCGCTACACAACGCCTATAACCGGCCATAATGGAAGCGATTAAAATTTCTCGCGCAGGTTAAACGATGCATGCAAACATTACGAACTGGCACAACAACAAATGAAACAACAAGAGTAAAGTAGAGATTTTAAAGTGCAACAAGCAACCAAAATGTTAATGACGTTGAACACCATTAAAATGACGCTATAAAAATTACCACCTATGTGGCATGCGGCATGTGGCAACAACAATGCGACACTGCAACAAAATGCATATAAACAATCAATGCGAGTAAATGAAATTGAGCTGCGCGCTGCGCTTGTTGAAAGCTATTCGCTGGCTGTTGCAGCTGCTGCGACACTTCTGAGTGACTAATTGAAAGAAATATTGCTTGCAACGCGGTGCAAGAGAGGGCGATTGTTAGGGCATAATAAAAATCAAAGTGAATTGATTCGATAATAAATTGTGTAGAGTGCTCGTGTGTCGTGCATAAATATGCAGAGATACTTGTGTGTAAGTGAGTGTGTGTGTGTATACATTAATTGTGGCGCAACAAATGTCTATGTAGACAACATGCAACATCAATCAACGCTGTGTTATTTTCGTTTGCCAATGACAAATGTATGGACGCCTGGCGATATGCTTATGTGCACGTCAAAATTTGTTCAGATTTTGTGGCATGTTGCATGTGTATGTGCATAGAGACGCATGCTAAAATGCTTAGCGCTGCCTTTCAGGTGCAGCGTACTGGGTTTAGGAGGCATGCTACAACTCACTATCAACTCAATAAAGTCTCTACAACACCCTGCAGCCTCAATATGCCGTCAGTTAGCGCCGCAGCTCCTCGTGTTGCAGCCACAACGCTAACCAATTAAATGGTATTGAAGTTGCAGCAACATTTTAGGGCTCGACCCGTCAAGGTGTTAATCGAATTATGACCCGACATGAGTGCAACAGACATATGCAACACACACGTACAGTACCGTTATACATGAATACCAACACAATTTTCACACTCACTGTGAGTATCCTCGCCAAGTGGCGAAAACGCAGCTGCTGGCGTTGAGAAGCGGAGTGGGGAACGAAATAAAAATGAGCTGACAAGTGAAGCGGCTGACGCGCGAACAGTAGCGACAACAAGGAGCTGCTGCTGCAAGCCAGTTATGCCGCTGCTGTGGCAAGGAGCCGCAACGCAAACGTCGCTATGGCTGACTGCAAGCAATTTTCGTAAAATTTCCATATTTTCCACGATTCTATTTTTGTAAACGAATGTTGGGTAGAAAAAATAAGGCGCAGAGTGCCGCAGGCCGCAGGCTACGCAGCAGACTCGCGTTGCACATACATACATGTGTAGTATGAGAGCATAATATATTTGAATGTGTCTGTGTGTGATTGTGCGCGCCCATTCATATGCATATTCTGCTCGTAGACAATCATTTATGCATATCCTTTTACTTCCACACACACACACACACAACTCCACTCTACTTGCAACGCAAATGTTGCATGGTGAATTGCTGCTGCCCCTCCAACGACATATGTTTTGTTGCATGCATGTGTGTGTTGCTGAGCCACCAAACACTTACCGCACAAACATCGTCAAATGCGACGCATGTGATGAGGCGTAAATTGAAACCCGTTAGTGTCAGCGTTTTGCCAATTTTGTGGGCGTTGCGGTTGTGCGCGGGAATTACATGCGAGCATCGGCGAAATGGTGTGTATGAGTGTGTCATAAAATGGCGTTCACGAGTTTGGTATGTGTGTAAAAGTGCTTGCCACAAGCAATAAGTTGGCTCCTAAGGATGTTTAAGCATTTCGAAAAGGATATTTTTGGAACTTAGAATATCGAATTTTGTTTAATTTTATGATTTTGACTTGGCTTGACTCGCAAATCAGCTCTAAAGAGTTGGATTTATGACATTTCGTTCATTTTGCAAAAAAATCTGTAATTCTCAACGGGTTTATAAAAAAAATTTTATAAGTAATACTGATTTTAAAGCTTCAAATCAATTAGTTTTCGATATATTTTTGATCTCAAACTCGATCAAATGTCATATATTCCTGCTTCACATTGTTTCAGTCTAAGAAAGGCTCTGATGATTCTACAAGAAGATATTATCTCTATGTACTAATATATAGACATCCTTAGGAATTTATATCCTTCTACACAGCATATAGTTGTTTCATAGGAGTAAAATTCGGCACCTTTTACGGTCAGAGAACGTATTAAAGGCTCGCAACAGTGGCTTGTAATTAAATTTCAGTACTAGCTCTGAACTCTAAAGACTTTTGTTTTTGCTCTAATTCAAGCCACTTTATAAACAAACCGAACTCTACAAAATCTCTCGCACTAATTCAGCGCTCATTTCCAAATTCCAAACTTCCTCGAGATAAGAGAGTTGCTGCAAAATTTTATTTTCCCTTTAGTTAATCTAACGAGTGTGCAGCTACCTAACTACTAAATTATCGCCAACTTTACTCTTTTTCGCCCACTTTTAGTAAGTGCTTACGCTCTATCTCTCACTTAAATGCGCTCATCAAGCGGTACGCTAAGCAAAAGTTTTTCGCAATAAATTACATTAGTTAATTAGGCCAAACCAAAAGCGGCACAGCAACCGAACTGCGAGCGACTACTCACTCACTCACTCGCAAGTGCTCACAAGTTAAATGTGCCAAAATAAAGTCCTTGAGCGTTGTATGCCTGAGCAACTTTGTCGCTGCCACACAGGCAAACCCACAGTTAGAACTGCAACGTCATTTGGTGCACACACTTTGGTGCTTTCGCAGCCCTTACCGGTTAGTTGTGGCAGTGTGTACGTCACTTGGTTGTGCCGGTGATTTGCTGGTTGCACCGGAAATGCTAATAAATCGCCGCCAGCAGCGCGCTCAGTTCCATTGAACAACTATGTAACTGTCACTCAGCAATTGGAGCATTCAATTCGGCAGCAGCGTTGTTGGTGGAGTTGAAGTGTGCGTCCTTTTGACTTTTTGTTTAAGCATTTTGTCCAAGCGTTAAGCATGATTATGGGTTGCTTTAATGAGTGAAGTTGGGATTTATTGGAGTGCTTGCGGGGTTGCATTAACTCGCGGTGATCTACTGGACTCCAGCAGAATTATTATGTAAATTTAAATAGAAAATTTTTAATATTTTAAGTTGCTCAACCTGAATTATAGGCTCCACAGAGTTATCTACATATTTTACTAGACGAATACCCATTGCAGTTAAGGTTTTCATTTGACGTCCCTTCCATTTTTCATCATCACATCGGGCTCTTGCGACCTTTAGATACTCAGTTCGGAGAATATTTTCGTCCTCAGTACATCCTTCGTGTTCAACTAAAAAATAGCCAAACTTCGGTGCCTTATATCTTTGAAAATATGAAAGCTCGTCAACTTGAGCTTTTTAAAACCATAAATACTCCTCAGATTGTATAATAAGACGGCAGGAAATATAAAATATTCCTAAGATCAGCTTTTTGTATAGCTAAAAGCTCAAAGCTCTGTGGTAAGTTACATAGATCTTGTGAAAGCTTTATGATGGTGGTATTTACTAACTGCATGATCTTGAAACAAGTTTAGAGGGTAAACCATGTAGTTTGATTTTAAGGTGTAAAAGCTTTACAAAAAGTATGAAAGCTTTTAAATCGACTCAAGGTAATTCCGCTTGAATTGTACTGGGCCGATGCTAGATATTAATTCGAAAAGTGAAATTTTAATGAAAAAATACATTTCTCGAGATTTGAGAGTGCAATGAAGTATAAATTGTGAGCTCATTAATCGATTTGATATTGTGAGTTAAGTAGCAGCTTTAGCGACAAGGGAAAACACATTTTAACCCTTTCCTTTTCACCTTTCCTAATCTGAATCAGATTCAGCTTAAAATTGGGGAAGCTGTGGACCACTCTGAGAGTTAGACTACTGACCGGAGACCCACTTTGTTTTATTAATGGCGGATAAAATGAAAGAGGGGTAGATTTTCGAAGTTTTCTTGCCTCCTACTATAAGAGTTACATCCAAGGTATTTTTGAGTACTACATATAGAGACCTTAGCAACTATAATTAGTACCTTAGCAACTTGAAGATCGAGTACAATCAAAATTCCTTTTGTGAGCAATTCATTCGGTGGCAATTAGAGCACAGAGAGAAATGTCTTTTGATATTGGAGAGACTTGTCAATATGGCAATTATGAAACAATTTTCAATAACGGTACAATTGCATAGATGGGTCTCGGCAGGCATTCACGTGATTTTAGCAATTTCAGAAAGGGCGGAGGATGAAGCAAACACACACATACAAATGTACATATGGAACTTGTCTTAAATATGCGCGCGCTACTTACTACTCTGGCCGGGAACTGGGTCCACTGAAACACTCGGAGAGTGAGTACAAGGGTGTCAACGGCATGTAGGTGTCATACGCCTTGTGGCATGTGTGATGTAGAAAGCGCCATTTATGTATTTTTGACACTGTGTGGCAAGGAAACCGAATGCAGATGTTGCATGCAACATGCAGACATATGTACAACCAGAGGTGCTTGCAACGCAAGTGACAAGTAAACAGCGAAAACCAAAGTGATAGTGATGTGTGCATTTTTATTGCCGTTGTTGTTGTTGCGTTTGTTGTTTGTCACTTTTGCTGTCGCTGTTGTTGTCGCTGCAGCTGTTGTCGTTGTTTTTGTTGTGGTTCTTGTTCTTGTTGTTGCTGTTGCTGCTATTCTTATTGCTGTTGTCACCATTGTCACTCGCTGTCAATTTTGCGCCACCCAAATAGGAATAAAATTATGCAGATGCAACGGCGACGACAACAACAACGACAACAACACAAACATATGCTTGTATGTGCGCTGTATGGCCTTTAGGCGCCTTTTATTTTCGTGTTGCGCTGTGGCACATTGAAACTTTGTCTCCTTTGCCACATTTGGTTGCCATTTTCAACACCTTCAACGAGTGCTTACGCTTCATTTGCATGTCAACGCATTCAGCCATCACCAATTGCCACACAGCGACGCCGAGGCAGCTGCTGATGGTCGCTCGGTTAGGCGCTGTTGCGCACACTGTATGACGGTGCGGCAAGGCACAAGACTACACGACACAGACGAAATGTGGCAAAGTGACAATTGAGCGACCGCACAGTGCGACCACCAGGCGGCTGGCTGGCAACGCAACACATATAAATGCGTGTGTGTGTGTATGTAGCACATGGCATGTAATAATAAGGCAGCAAACCTTGTTGTTGTTGTTGTTGTTGCCACCAAAGCTGTACTTGCGCTGGTGTGCATTGTTGTGGCAAGGTTGCTGGCGATTTTCTCTAGTTGTAAAACTGCCACTCGTCCAAAGGTGCATATGCAAAACGCGGCGCACGATAACGAAGGCGCATACACACACTAACACTCGTTGCCACACATACTTGCAACAGCGTGTAATATGCCATTTTGGTTGCATTCAACCAACCAGTTAGTGGGTGGGCAATTTAAACTTGCTGATACAATAGTTGACTAGCGACAAGCAACAAACTACAACAACAACAATAGCAATAACAAAACTGGTATTCATGTGAATTCTCAATCAGCCAGCGGTAATAGCTTGTTGCTGCAGACGCCGTTCGCTGAAAATTCTCTCTATGGTTGTTGCTAGTTGGATGCACAATCTAGTTTGCTGTTGTTGTTGCCAACGTTGATTGGTGTTGGCAACTGTCAACATTGCTGGCATAACTTTGACCGTTTTGTTGCTAATGAAATGCGGACAATTGCTGCAGCAACAAAAATGTAGTTGATGATCAAGTGTGGCTGCCACAGCGCTGCTTGCTGGTGTGTTGCACAGACATACATACAAACAACCATTTTAAGTGCTGTGTATAATTACAGCGCCGGCAATTTACGTCTGTCACTCTAAATGATTTCCAATGACATAAAAAATGCAAGTTATTAATGATTTGATTGACAGCGCGAAGCGCATAAGGAAGTAGCAGGCCAAGAACGGTATCGATTACTACATAAATTCTTTTTTGAGAGGACAGTGAACTAACCAGTAGTGACAACTTCTAGAGATTCTAGGGTTTAAAACCAAAACCAAAATTTTTGATAAATTACTTGTGAATCCCGATTTTACGGGACTGGAACAAAAAATTGCGTATCTGCGACCTCAAAACCCCCTTCGAGTAATGAGTTTCCAGCGATTCTGATGAATTTTTCAAAATAGCCTCCGCCATATTGGTTCCGCATTTTTAATTAAAAAAAAAAACCGACACCGGATTCGTGCTCGGCGACCTCGGAAACCCTCCGAGTAACGAGTTTAGAGCATTCAGATGAATTTTTCAAAATATCGTCCGCCATATTGGTTTCGCCATTTTGAATTTTTAAAGATCGGATTGAATTCGAGATCGGCGACCTTGAAAACCCCCGAGTAACGAGTTTCGAGCAATTCCGATGAATTTTTCAAAATAGCGTTCACTATATTGGTTCCGCCATTTTGAATTTTTAAAAACTGACACCGGATTCGTGATCGGCGACCTCGAAAACCTCCCAAGTAACAAGTTTCGAGTGATTCCGACGATTTTTCCAAAATAGCGTCTGCCATATTGGTTACGCCATTTCGAATTAAAAAAAACCGACATTGGATTCGAGATCGGCGACCTTGAAAACCCTTCCAGTAACGAGTTTCAAGCAATTCCGATGAATTTTTCAAAATAACGTCCACTATATTGGTTCCGCTATTTTGAATTTTTAAAAACCGACACCGGATTCGTGATCGGCGACCTCGGAAACCCTTCGAGTAACGAGTTTCAAGCGAATCCGATGTCCGCCATATTGATTTTCTAGGGTTATGTAAAAACCCTAATCTGTTGAGGTTAAATGGACCTCGGGTTTAGATTCAGCGACCCCAAAAACTTTTGTAACACATAGTAAGACCCTCAGTTCATGACAAAATGTTTTCTTTTTGTGTTGCTGTTATTAATTCCGTTTGCTCGAAGTTCTCTATATATCCCAATTTTTCGGAACATGAGCGTAATATTTCGGGATTTGTAAATTGTTAGAAATTGTTGATCTATTCGAAACTAATGGTTACTTTTCCAAATTTGTATTATTAGTAGTAAATTTTTGAGTATATTATTCGGGATCTCGAAAAATTTAAACCTTATATTCCTTAATATAAGGACGAAAGATAAGTCGAAGGTTTGGAAAGAAGATGAAATTCGATTTTCATGAACGATTCGTAGTTTTTTGAGCTTCCTTCAACTACTAGCTAGATCGAGTCGCACATTCTCAGTTATACTAAATATTCTAAGTCGTGAGTGTTTTTATGGATTTAAGTTCCGACACTGGATCGTCTAAGCTCACTACTTAACTCAATTAAACGAAATGTGTCCATAAAAATATCAAATAGAAAAGCAACACTGACTCATAGTCCACTTTGAGCAGTTTTACTAGAGTTCCCAATGCTTCGAGAGCACACCAATTGCGTTCGTAGGTATGCCGTTTATCCTAATCAGTACATAAAATGCGTCCATTCACATTTTCAAATTCAATACTGATTTTTGATGGCGCTCTCTCATACCCATGGATCCGCTTACCACACTAGCTCTAGCTGAGTTCTATTGGAACGTTGTGGTCATTGGCGCTGGCTTTGTGTGGCGACGGCGGCGGCGATTTGAGTTGGGTGGAACGCCAATGAAGTTGCGTTTTGTGGTTTTTTACGAGCTGCAGCATGAAGCGCACTAAAATGCTATAAAATCAACACACAGACACGAACACATACGAGTGTTGAAGGTTATCTAAGTGTCGTCAGCGCTCGAAGTTGAATATTTTTTTTTTGCTTTTTGTTTTTATCGCAGCATTTATGTTTTATCTTTCTTTCTTCCATTCAACAGTTCCTTTGCATACGTTTCGTATTTTATTATTATTATTTTATTATTTATAAACTTTGCTAGCAACATTTCATTTCATTGCTTCCTCAAGCCATCATCAACATCGGCGGCGACAAATACGAAATATAATTTTACTTGCGCCGTCCGGTTTTTTCATGCGTCTGTTTTATGACTTCGTGTCTGCTTATTGTTGTTGTTGTTGTCTTTTTTTGTTTACTTTACTTATCTCGCGCGTAAATGCGCGCTGATCGTTTGGCCGCCACCGCCACCGCCGCCATCGCCTAGAAGCTCGCCTAAACGTAGGTTATCAGTTTTATAGCTGCGAGGGTTAATGCGTTTAGCGCTTGAGATGCGTTCGATGGCGCAGCAGCCGCCGCAAAGACGCTTTACTGTGGTCGGGCTTGCCATAAGCAGGCGAAACAGACCCCAAAAGCAGAGGGAGTGGAGGAAAACAAAAAAAAAAAAAAAACAAAAAACGAAAATAATAAAAATAAAATCGACAAATTCGATAATTATAAGCACGAAAGTTCAATAAGAGCTCCCCCAAAAAACCAGTTCTCGCGCATTTGTATGACTAAGCGCTGTATGAAGGCGCGCAAGCGTCTTGCAAGGCGCACGCTTGCTACAACAACACTCACACCCAAACACTCGTGTTGACATACAGTTATATGTGTGTCAATGGCATGCATTTGTATGTTTTGCATTTTTATTACCTTCGTTTGCTGTCATCGATTGTGTGGCATGCAACAATTTTCGTGTACATTACGTATGCCAAACAAAAATAAAAAAAAACAAGAACAATAAAACTAAAAGAAATACACAACAACAATACTTAAACACAAACACATTCACTCGAATGACAACCGAAATTATTTGTTGTTTTTGTTGTAGTTGTGCGGCAGTCAACAAGCGGCAACATAAATATCCGTATATATATGTATGTAAATGCACGGGAAAACATTCACGTTACAACAATAATGACCAGCTAGTGAAATAATGCACGTAATAACGGTAAAAATGTCGAAAAGCGGCATGTCTCTCGAGACCCAGACAAGTCAATGACTCAGCTGCTTGCCGCTAGCGCTAATTTATTACTTAATTACGCGCTTAATTGAATTCAATTTGGTATGCACGAGTGTATTACAACAAATTAGCACATTTCAGAATTCGAATTCGAATTTCGGTAAAATACCGAGTAACTCTGGAAGAAAAATTATAAACAAGATACTTTGTAGATACTAGTTTGGAACTTAAAAACTAAAGAACCGTTACCTACGGTACCAATTTACTTACGAAATACTAATTAGATCTTCAAGCAATAGATAGATCAACTTCGACGGGTACATATCTCTCATAAAACATGAAAATCGTATATTTACCGATCCTTTATACTAATTTTTAGCGAATATTTCAGACACTGAGAATAGTAGTTAAGAAACATTGGAACCATCTAAATGCCTATTAGGAGGATATAACACCCAAAGATTCAAGCGCTTAATAAACCTCTCAAGGAGCAAACTAAGGGTATTGGTCGGTATATACACGGACCACTGCAAGCGCAGGAAACACCTTCATTATCATCGCAGACCTGCTGCTTCTGTGACATGGAGGATGAAGCTCTCCTACACATACTAGTGCAATGTGTAGTGCTTCACAGGAGCAGGAGCAAAATTTTGGCACATACTATCCCAACAGAGAGGCGCATCGGCTCCCTTACTCCAAGCACCATCCTGGAATTTGTCAGGGTACTGGGACTAAAGGAGTCGTTATAAACTTGGAGTGGTCACAATAGACCACTGGTCGTGGTGTTTTCCTCATCATCGATCTATTTATGTATCTAACATTGGAACCTCGACTTCTGAATTTACCACTTTTTTCAACATTTCAGTCACCGAGTCCTCTGGCTACTGAGTTTACCAAAATCGTGACAGATTAAGCCCTGAACTCTAAATAAATTGAGGTTAGGACTGGAAGAGACAACAGATGAGCCATCTTGGTACACATTTGTTTTAAGATTCGCCATATTCACAGCATCGAGTCGTCCTAATACCAGGAAAACAACGTCCACTATGGATCGGTCTACCAAACTCGGGTTCTCAGGATTGTATTACAAAATATCTCTGGAAAATATTATCCACATAGGTCACGAGTCTGCAAATCTTCTCTAGCAATGAGAACTAATGAGGTGAATTAGAGTTTTTATTAGCTCATGAACTTTAAGTGAATTGAGGTTTGGATTGGAAGGAATAACGGTTGAGGTATGTAGTATATTTTGTTACAAATTCTCATTTTGATTCGTTATATCCACATCTTAGAGTGGTCCTAATACCTGAAAGCAGTGATATATGGACCTACAACATTAAATTACGAATCGGTCTACCAAATTCTAGCATTCTCAATATAAAAAAATATAAAATATTTGCGAAAAATATAATCAATTCGAGTCTCCAAATATACTCTAGCAGAGAGAGTTCCTGAGATCAGATAGAGTTTTTAGTAACCAGAACTTTATGTAATTAAAGTCCCTCAACCTTCCCGTCCTACTTTATGGCGCAGAAGCGTGGACGATGTCAACATCTGATGAGACGACACTAGAAGTTTTCGAGATAAAGGTTTTGCGGAAGATTTACGGCCCCTTAAACATTGGCAACGGTTATTACCGCAGACGATGGAATGATGAGCTATATGAGGTATTCGACGACATAGACATAGTTCAGCTTGTTCGAATGTACGAAAGTGCTCCAGCTCTGAAAGTGTTCGATGCAGTACCCGCTGGTGGAAGCCGAGGAAAAGGGAGACCTGCACTCCTATGGAAGGACCTGGCTTCACTTAGTATTAGCAATTGGCGCCAAACTGTCGAAAGGAGAGATGCGTGACGCGATGTTGTGGACTCGGCTATACGGTGTCTACGCCAGTCAAGAAAAATAAGAACTTTATGTAAGTTAGGTAAGGATTAGAAGGCAAAACATATGGACTATGAGTCGTTTTAATACCGAAGAGGAGTAATATATCTACAACGTCCAATTATGGATCGATCGAATCGGCCTACTAAATTCGGGTTCCCAGTATTGGAATAGAAAATACCTGCGGAAAATATAATCCACTAGAGGTCATGAGTCTCCAAATCTTCTCTAGCAGGGAGATGTAATGATATCAGATAGATAATTTTAAAGCAGAAAAGCTGAATAATCGATATTAGAAAAAAATCGATAACTTGATAGTAATAATGAAAAATTATAGTTCCATGACGCTTTCGCTTTTAGTAATAATTATGGGGTTTTGCTATTATTTTCTCATTTTCACATATGAAGATAAGCACATCACCATATAAAAACCAACAAATAATTGAATTCTTTTTGGAAAACATCTACTCTCAACCCACACTTTTCTCACGCATTCTACAAATACCATTGACGCCAGCTACGAGAAACACTTCATCGATGACTATATACACAAACATTCAAGCGCCTCGCTAATATGGCAAAAATGGCCTAAAATGGTCAGTAATAACAGCAATCGGCAAGCACTGAGCGGAGTTGAAAGATAATTGCAACTTAAATTGCTCATTATAAGCCAACACTATCGGCCAAATAAAATCTCAAATACCAGGCTGGCGAAGGAGAAGCTCGTAAAACTGCAAATAAAAACAACAACAACACCTAAGAGTGTAAGGCAAAAATAAATAGCGAATTTGTGCTTAGCAGCAAACTGTGATGCGTGTGTTTGATAACAGTTGCTATTGTTGTTGTTTATGTGGATATGTGGATATGTGGTTGGCTATCAATTTTTGTAGGTAAAGTGTCTAAAGAACTTTTCTCGGAAATTGCTGAGAAAGTACATAAATACTCATGCTTATGGATGTAGGTATATATAGTAAGAGCGCCAGCGGCTGAGTGTTCACACGTTGTGGTCTTTTTGGTTTACTACCTAGTACTAGATACCTGTAAGTGTATATATATTCAGTCATACATATGTGGCTCTATTGGTCTTGACTATCTTCTTGTAATGTCCGCCGTTTTGCAACGCATTCGCGCTTCCTAGTCTCCATACCTCCACCACTTTAGTTACAGATAGCTTCTTCTTCTTTTTACTTTACTCATCGCTGTTTTTGTTTTGTTTTTGTAAACTGAAACCTGGAAGCCGCACCAATTTTCGCTCAAATGCGTGATCAAACAATCTACAGTTCTTTTGCTCGCGCTTCCTTTTGTTTTGCGCTCTTTTTCACGTTTCTTTTCGCTGGTTTTCAATTTCAATGCTTTTAGAATTGACCCTAGGTGCAGAACAAACAAGAATATATAGTGTCTCTATAGTTTTTGCAGGCATACAGTGGTCAATTTGGCTTGGAGACTTCAAAAACTGTATGTGAAGATGGAACAACTTGGTCCAAAGCTCTCTTCTGATCTAGGCGTTGTTCTTTCCTTATCCTTAATGATATATTATAGAGCCCTTGAAAAGGTATGTCTCTGATTTTGGATCCAGAGTCCCGAGTGTCACACAAAATAGTCGGTATATAGTCGGATCGGTTTTTTGGGAATATTCGTGTGCTTTTTGATACTTTTCTAGCTGTGAAGAGCTGGACTGAATATCTGAAAGCACTTGTTTTTTTCAGTAGCTATTCTCTGGACATAATGCTCGAGGACTGATCTTTCTGTCGATCCTTTCCGATCGTCAACCTTTCCAAACCCATAGATCCCAAATGTCATACAAAATAGTTAACGGAATCTATCTTTCGGGAAAATTCCCGAAACTTTTTGGTTCTAGATGTGATGAACTGGACGCCTTTCTTTAAGTAGTTATTGTCAGTGAGCATAATACTCAAGTACTGATATTTCTGTCGATCTTTTCCGATCGTCATCCTGTCCAAACCCACTGTTCCCTCGTTCAATTTCCAAAAAACTTGGCTCTTGACTTCGGTCGCCCAAGACATGCCAAGAACACTTCACTACACCAAACGTCAGCCAAACCAAGCCAAGCGTTTAAGCTGCCATTCAGACGAATGAGGCGATCATTCGTTCAAACGCCTACATATGAACTCGTCGCACGAACTGTATGAGCGCGCATAAGTTACGGCCGCACAATGCAGAGTTGCAGCAAGCCAAGCTGGGCACTGGACGCTTTGGCGCGCGAGACAGTCGCTAGTGCGCACAAATATGGCCAATAGACCACAGCTACAGAGATTAGACATCGTTGATCGCTTGATCGCGCAGCAATGAATACCAGCAGTTGTTGTTGTTGCTACGATTACTCACTGTTGTTCTTATTATTGACTTAAAGCCTCATTTAGGCGACCACTTAAGCCGGTTGGCCGGTTGGTTCGTACGTACATTCGTTGCATGTTGCACATTCAGCGAAATTCAAGCTGCTTGCCACGCGGTTCAATTGTCGCACTCGCCGCGCACCTTTCAGCGAATCGGTCATTGAGGTGGGCAGTTGAGTTGAGTTGCGGGCAGTTGGCTGGTTCGGTAGACGGCACCACATGGGTAATTGGTTTATCTCGGCAAGCTTTTGGGCGTTTATGTGTATATATAGTAGAATATATTTTCTATTGGCACTGTTTATCCCGCATATTTTGTATGTACCAAACATTTTGTCATTCAATTTTCGCGACTGCACACCCAATTCTGGTTTTTCGGCGCATAATTTTCCATACTGCAGCTGTGCGCAGGCGCATATCCGTCGGTTTTTGCTTGAAAATATTTCTTTTTGCCTTGCCTTTTGGTCTAACTATCATTGCAGCTAGTTTTGCCATTTGCATTGCAAATTCTCGTTTTTATTGTTGCTGTGGTCAAAACGGTTTTATTAAGTATGGCAGTTATTTATTATGTTCATTACGTCATTTGCTTGCAACAGTTCCCCACAGTGGTATGATTCCAAAGCGGCGTCTACTCAGTTACCAGCTGAGCGCGTTGTGTCTTATGATTCAACAGCTTGTTGAGCTGTGGCCAGTTGAGTTATGAATAACGCCGCACTTTGCATTTGTTTTTGGAGATCTCAATTTCAAATGGAATTGATTTCATGCTGAATTTTTCACGAGACAAAAGGTTCGGTTTTTAAATAGCTCGCCAGTTTGGTAATTGACTTAATGTGGAGTAATAAATTGATTGTGGCAAAATATTGTGCAATATCGATGTATATTAGGTTGGCAATATCTCTCTTCCGCCTTTTTGTCTTTGGAATTATAAAGCGCTACAGAGCTCGTATCTGACAAAACTATACATCTTTGAAAGGTCTTGACATAACCTACAAAACGACCCTATGCATGATTAGATATTGCGTTCAACAGTTATCTAATGCCGAAATCCGCGCTAATTTAAAGTTTTCCCTCGTTACAGGCAAATCTGCTAGAATGGGGGATGGTACTCTATCACTTCGAACTGCGCAGGAATGATTTCGACGATTCAGAGCGGGTGAAAAGGACACCATGGGTAAGCCAGCCGGCGGAAGACCTGTGACGCTGAATACCGATCAAATCATAGAAAACATCGAGTTAGACCGGCATGTGGCATCTCGTGACATCGCCCAGGAGATGGGAGTAAGTCACCAAACCATTTTAAACCATCTGCAGAAGGCTAGATATACAAAAAAGGTAGATGTTTGGGTGCCGGATGATTTGACGCAAAAACCCCTTCTGGACCGAATCAACGCCTGCAATATGCTGCTAAAACGGAACAAACTCGACCCATTTTTGAAGCGGATGGTGATTGGCGACGAAAAATGGATCACATACGACAATATCATGCGAAAACGGGTGTGGTCGAAGGCCGATGAATCATTCCAAATTGTGGCCAAGCCGG
Source organism: Zeugodacus cucurbitae (assembly GCF_028554725.1). Classification (NCBI taxonomy): domain Eukaryota; kingdom Metazoa; phylum Arthropoda; class Insecta; order Diptera; family Tephritidae; genus Zeugodacus; species Zeugodacus cucurbitae. Next base: position 3,396,589 of record NC_071669.1, read on the forward strand.
AATTGATGGCCAGGAAGGTTTTGCTGTGTGTTTGGTGGGATTGAAAGGGCATGAGCTGCTCCCATACGGCCAGACGCTTAATTCTACCATCTATTGCGATCAACTCGACCGCTTGAAGCAGGGAGATCGACTAGAAGCGTCAGGAAGTGTGTAGTGTTCCACCAGGACAACGCCAGACCACACACTTCGTTGATGATTCGCCAGAAGCTACGGGAGCTTGGATGGGAGGTTTTATCGCATCCACCATATAGCATAGACATAGGGCCAAGTGATTACCATCTGTTTCTATCCATGGCGAACGGCCTGGGTGTTGTAAAGTTGCACTCAAATGAGGCTTGTGAAAAGTGGCTGTCGGGTTCTTCGCAAATAAAGAGGGGACTTCTACGAGAGGAGTATTATGAAGTTGCCGTCTAGATGGAAACAGATTAACGAACGAAACGGTGCATATTTGGACTAAATCCGATCACTGTAACACTTTTTGGACAGAATCTATTCGTCGTTAGATAGAAAGTATTCGTCGAGGGTTTCTGCTTTTTAGTTCGAACACAGATGATGATTAATGTGAATATATATCTATTTATAGTCTCATGTATTATAAGATGCGTGCAAGTCATCTTGTTTCTGGCATTGTGGTGAAATCGAATAAATAAAAGTAACGATAGATAGCGTTCTCAAATTTTAATCATTTACCCGCTTCAAACTCGAAGACTATTAGTTTAAACAGCTAAATGATATTTTGTGAATGAATGCTTTATTGTTAAGACTATAGAGCCTATCAAGTCTGAGATCTTGAGAATGCATCATTTGATACCTTTATGTATTGAAGCTTCTTGGGATTAATTACTTCAAAATTCACTTCGTGAAGAGTTCCCACTACCATAACTTCAGAAGCCTAGTATTCGGGCAGTTGAAGCGCTCGACAGAAGTCGGTAAGTCACTGGTATATCATTTGATTTGACAACATTGACGTCAGCGCCATCTGTCTGCCACTATTTTAAGGAAGGATGAATTCATTTTCATAAAGTGTAGTTGCTGAGAAGCCAGTCAACAACCAGACGTACTAATTGTCTTCAAATAAAGTGACTTTGACTATCTTCTTAAACCATCCAAATGGAATCACCCTGTAACACAAGGTCATATTGCTCACAAACACCGTTATTATAAGTTTAAGGCATTTTCCAAAATATTCCATCCCATCACTTAAGGTGCCACAGTCATTATAAATGCTGTCATAACCTAAAATTGGATGCGACAAAACCACGTTCACAGCACGCAAACACTTCAAAAATTAATTTATGCTTAATTATTTAATGAAAATGTATTATGATTATGACGGCCAGCAGTGTATATAATATTTTCTATGAATTACAGTTATATGGAAATGTTAAGTAAATTTATTTACGCATTTTGTTGATGCAGAGTTGCAGTGTTGCAGTGTGGCAACCAATGCAGCCTATGGAAATAGAAATTTATTAAAGTGAACAAACAGCAGCTCAAACAAACACACACATACACTGATGAATATGTGTTTATGGAGTTGCATATATACATATAAACAATAATATATATTAGCGTTGAGCATGCTCAAGTGCGTGCGTGAGCTATTTGCTGCACTGCCAGTGCCAGTGTGTACGCTGATAGCTCGAGAATTTACGTAAATTAAAAGCAAATGCAATTAATTCGAAGTAAACAATTTGCTTAAATTAATTAATTGCATTTGGTTTGACCGAAGTACGAAGTCAAAATCGAAGTGCAATGTGAGTGAGTACCAAGCGAGAGCAATGAGTGAGTGTGTGAGTGTTAGAGAAAGAGTGTGTGTGTGTTTGTGATAATGATGAGTGCCTGAATGAGTGTGTATATTGAGGTGGAGCTGAGGGGGAGTGGACAAACTGTGCGTTTGCTGACGTGCTTATGGTATAACCATTGGTCATTGAGGCAGCCACCAACTTGTTGGTGGGAGTCCTTATATATATATATAAATATATATATATATATATATATATATATATATATATATGTGTGTGTGTGTGTGTGGATAATTTGAAGTGCTGCTCCCGCATCGAGTTGAGTAACTGCTGCCACAGCACTTAAATACTAACACAAGTAACACAAATATGTGGTGGCAAGTAGTATAGAAATACATATATAGATACCTATACACACATACATACATATGTACTCACACAGATAGATATATAAACACATACATACATATATATATATGCATTTATCTGCGCTTAAGTATATGAATTGCATTGAAGTTCGGTCTCGCAAAGTGCTGGCAATTCAAACTGGGCGCCAAAGCATGCTGGAATGTGCTAAAATGCTCAGCGAGTGGAGGATACTTCACTCCCCTCATATATATATATCAGCAGCGGTCAGTTATAAAAGCGTCTTACTGTTATAAATTTGAAGCACTACTCTTACTATTGTTGTTGTTGTTGTTGCTATTGCATTTTAATGTATTTGCTTAAAATACGCTTAAATAGCAAATCATCAGCAAATCAGTGCATTGTGTTTGTTTGCGATTGTCAGGCAGTGCCTGATTTGCTTTTGCCTACGCACTCACTCACTAACTCACCAACTCCAGTCGAGCCGCCGCCAGTGCGTATGAGTGATTTGCATTATGCAAATGCATTAAGTAAACCTTTTGTAAAGCTTGGCGCATACACAATAGCGTAGCTAGAAAATCAACTTGAAAATCAACAAGACACTGTAGTTTGCTACTTGAATGCTTAGAAAAATAAATACAACAACAACAAGCAGTTAGTGTCAACAAATGCAGTTACAAGACTCAAATGCAGTTGCAAGTTAAGCATAGATGCAATCAAGCCATGCAAATTCAATGTTTTTGTATTATCAGGCATCTTCTAGTTGTCTGCCACTTCATTTAGCACCAAATTATTGGTTATGGTTAGCCGACAAAGCACAAGCTTCAAGCATACTTAACAGATACTTAAGTGCAACTTTGCTGTTGTCTCTTGTCAAATTAAATTGAAACAACTGTTGTTTGCCCGGCGAGCAAGTCACTCAGGATAGCAGCATAATTAAGTGAACATGAAGTGAAACGAGTTGGGAATAGGGGTTTTCAGACAGCTGAGTATTCTATAATCTCTCTTTATAAGCAATTGTCTTTTGGAGGAGGGGTATATTTGTAATTAATTTGTTTTTAAGTGGGTGTGACCCCGCCCCAATATAGGTTTTTAGTATATATCTCGCAAAGCAATGAAGCTATATAAACCGAACTTCTGCAGTAGTTTCCCTTACGTACCCCATCACATACTATCAAAATAGGTGAAATCGACTCACAACCACGCCCACCTCCCATATAAAGGTTATGTTGAAAATTACTGAAAAATTTGGTTGACAAATATCTCCCGTCCGCTTTTTTGCTCTTTATTCAATGATCGGATTTAGTTCAAATATGCGTCGTTTCGTTCGATAATCCGACGGCAACTTCATAATACCCCCCTCGAAGAAGCCCCCCTCCTTATTTGCGAAGAACTGAGACAGCCACTTTTCACAAGTATCTTTTGAGTACAACTTTACACAACTAAGGGAGTTCACCATGGACAGGAACAGGTGGTAATCACTAGGCGCTATGTTCGGGCTATATGGTGGATGCGATAAAACATCACATCCGAGCTACCGTAGCTTCTGACGAGTCATTAACGAAGTGTGTGGTCTGGCGTGGTCCTGGTGGAACATTACACCCTTCCTGTTGGCCAATTCTGGACGCCTTTAGTCGATCGCCTGCTTCAAGCGGTCCGGTTGTTCGCAGTAGATGGTAGAATTAAGCGTCTGGTCTTATGGGAGCAACTCATAGTGGATGACTCTCTTCCAATCCCACCAAACACACAGCAAAGCTTTCCTGCCCGTCAATCCCGGCTTGACCACTGTTTGGGACGATTAACCGGCCTTCGACCACGACCGTTTTCGCTTGATATTGTCGTATGTGATCCATTTTTCGTCGCCAGTCCCCAACCGCTTCAAAAATGGGTCGAGTTCGTTCCGTTTCAGCAGCATATTGCAGGTGTGGATTCGGTCCAGTAGGTTTTTTGCGTCAAATCATACGGCACCCAAACATCAAGCTTTTTTGTGTATCCAGCCTTCTGCAGATGGTTTAAAATGGTTTGGTGACTAACTCCCATCCCCTGGGCGATGTCACGAGATGCCACATGCCGGTCTAACTCGATGTTTTCCATGATTTGATCGCTATTCATTGTCACAGGTCTTCCGCCGGCTGGCTTATCCATGGTGTCGTTTTCAACCACTCTGAATCGTCGAAACCATTCCTCCGCAGTTCGAAGAGAGTACCATCCACCAAAACAGAGTGAGATATCTTAGCAAAATTAAGTGTAGCATGTAGTCTTCGATATAGTGTATCTTGATGATGAAAATTAGTGAAATCGGTTCAGGAATTACCTCAGCCCCTCAATGGTAATAATTTTCTCTATCTTTATCTCGCTAATAATTTGGCAATAAATTCATTGAAAACAATAAGCGCATGCTATTTGAGAGCAATTTCATGCAACATAGAGGCAATTACACGCTCAAAATTACCAGCATCACTTATCGAAATGTAATAATAAAATGGATAAAGTAAATTGCGCCAGTTTAAAAGCAACAGACAACAGGTGAAAAACTTTGAGCTTTTGTGTATCAAAGGCTAAATGTGAAGCGCTCAAAAGGCAGTGGAATTATAAATAGGCGCATATTAAAATATCCTTTACGAAGAACAGTCGCTCTGTATGCTTAAACTGGCATAACAGCATTACAATCGCTTCAATTGTGTGCGGCCCAAGGCCTGGCTTGCAATATTTCTTCGGCAGTTTTAACTGCGGTGAGTTATGTGCTTTTTTCCACATTTCACAGCTACAAACTCGAGCGCTCTCTCCGTTTATTTGCTGCTGATGCTGCTGTCGACTTGCATTGCATTCAACTCAAAAGGAATTTGAAAATTTCAATTACGCGTGCAATGAAAATTACGAAAAGCCACAAAACTCATTTTTCTTGATCGATTCTTTTTTATTATTTGTGCTCATACGCAGAACGACAGACATACACATGGATGCGCTGTTGAAGGATTCAATAAACTTACGAACATAAAAGAGCGCCTTGAGGTGGCAAAAGGTGCCGCAAGGCAGGTTGAAGGCCAGCATAAAGGCTTACAATATACAGATAGATAGATAAAGAGTGAGAGAGAGAGAGACGAAGAGCGAAAGGGGAGAGAAAAAGAAAACTGAGTTGATTGCTGCGAAAAGAAAACCACAAATAAAAGCAGGCAGAGGGAAGGCACTAAAATAGACAGCTTTTGTTGTTAAGTTGTTGTTGCATAAGAGCCGGCGCTGAAGGGTGAAGAACTTAAGTAAAAAAGCAATTTTCAAACCGCCGAGAAATATCGAAATTCCAGGCTGGCACTGCACACAGCCAAGCGCAAATCAGCAAAGCGGGCAATATGTGGCATATCATATATGTATTTGGAAATATATGACTACAACAACAACAATAACAATCAGCTTACAAAATAATAATCGTAATGTCAATGAGCGCAGAAGGGGCTTATAGCTCATGGTAGCTGAAATACAACAATAATAAAAGCCGATTTTGCTCTTAAAGGCTTGATAGGAGTACACATAAAGCACTAGAGATCTGATCTACCTTTCAGAAAGAGTTCCATATAAGGTCCGGAGATGAGTAGCGAAGATGAAGACCCACGATATTCAGGTTCATATAAGTGAAATAGACTAAGATTGGTCAACTCGGATGATGTCACTCCAACTGATGGAGAATATTCTCAGCCTCTACAACAATAACCACATTCTGCAGAGCATTTCGTAAAATGGAGAATATTCTCATGCTGTACAACAAGAAACCTCTTTTTAAAGCAATATAGGGGGTTCCAAATACCATCAATATCAAAGAGACTCGTAGAGATAGAGCTTAGATGACTTAATCCTGAATAATTCGTAAAATAGGGAGATCCAGACTTTTCTGAAGAGATGCTGACTTCGAAATATAGATCCTAGACCACTATTTTAAAGTTCTAAACACAGTTCCAAGGGGATATGGAACCAGTTATTAAGTGCTTTAAGCTTAGCACGAAATTTTTCTGTCACCGGGGTACATTAAAGCAATATAGGGGGTCCCAAATACCATCAATATGAAAGAGACTCTTAGAGAAAGAGCTTAGATCCTTTAATCCTGAATAATTCGTAAAATAGGCAGATCCAGACTTTTCTGGAGAGATGCTGACTTCGAAATATAGATCCTAGACCACTATTTTAAAGGTCTAAACACAGTTCCAAGGGGATATGGAACCAGTTATTAAGAGCTGTAAGCTTAGCACGAAATTTTTCGGTCACCTGGGTACATTAAAGCAAAGCCAAAATGACAGCAAAAATATTAAAGAAGAAGCAAATGGATTGCAAACGGCAAATGAAGCTGGTATGAAAGCAACAACAACAACAACATGCGACAACAAACACATGGACAGTAGAAGGTGAGAAGGTGAGAAGGCGTTAAAGCGTTTGCTCAAGGCGAGAATTTATGTGTGAGCGCCGGCACACAACAACACATAACACACAAGCGCGTCTGAAAAGCGCACAAAGGATGTGAACACACACAGACGCAACAACAATAACAAAAAGAAAGTTGAAAAAAAGCAAAAGAATTGCTTGGAAAAGCAGTAGACAGCTAACAGGTGTGCCATGTATGAGGGTGTGTGTGTGTGTGCTATGTGTGTGGTGTTAGGCAGCCAAAGAGTCGAAGCGCTGAAGAGCTACCGCCTCAAGGACAAAAATGCACAAAAGCGCAAGAGTAGCGGGTGAAAAAAACCAACCAACCAACAAATGGTAGAATAAAATGCACAGCGAGCGAGCGCGCGCTGAACAAAAGCAAGCGGCGCTGCAGTCAGATTAACAAAACCAACAGCAGCAGCAGCAGCAACAACAATAAAAAGAATGAAATTAAAAAAAAAAACCTTTGTAAGTGCAACCTCAAGCGCATAACAAAGCCAGGACGTTGGTTGCGAACGAAGCGGCGCGGAGCAGTTGAGGAGTAATGCTGCGCTGTAAGCGTACAGTGCACAGCGCCGGATGTCAAGGTGGCAACGGAAGTCAGTCAGTGGCGCATCCAACAAACAGCATGGAGTACGCGCGCGCGCTTGAAGCGGTTGCGGTATTCGCATGGTGTGGAGGTTGCGCGGAAAATGCGAGGAAAATATGGTTGAAATGAATTTGAGGGCTTTAAAGAATATATATTTTTTAATTATTTTTTTTTTTTTTTTAATATTGAAGATTGGAGAAAGAAATAGGGGTCTCATAGCGGTGTAGAGGTGCTTCAAATCAAGTTGAGAGCAAAGGATTTGTTGCTGATTATTAAAAAATAGTCAAGTGACCGTGACCACGCCCACTTATCAAATCAACTATCTTATAAGTCACTTAAGCCGATAACCGACTATTTGATGCCTGAAATTGAAGCTCGTGATCTCGACTCCCGACTAAGGTTATATTCTACGATCATACAATTAGTAAAAAATCGTAGTTGGTTTCAAAGTGGACGGAATCGCGTAAGAATCACGCTCACATACCAAAGAAATCCTTACATAATCACATTAGCTTGACTGTAGATCACTTAAGAATCAATACAGTTATGTAAAAGGGACTCATATGTATACATGTGGCAACATTATACGAGATATGGCAACGCTCTTCCAAAAAGAAACGAGTTTCGTCCATATCAAGTTCACAGAAATACAATATAGTGATTTCTGAAACCTCGCTTGACTTTAAAGTGTTCCGTATCACAAAGGTTTAGTGGTCTTAAGATGTCCTCAGGTACTAATCGCATTAGATTAACTGTAGATCACTTAAGAATCAATACAGATATCGAAAAATGGGTATATACAACATACATGTGGCAACATTATCAGAGGTATGGCAACACTCTTCTAAAAATATGCGAAATTCGTCTATATCAAGCTCCCAGAAATATGATAGAATGATTTCTAGCTCCTTGCTTTACTTTGAGGTGTTTAGTATCACAGGGGTTTAACGGTCTTAAGAGGTCCTCAGAGTCGAAACCCGTTATTTTTTATAACACTCCGTTAGAGACAACAAATTCATATCAGGAATATATATTAACCGTTATATCCACGCATAATGCCACACACACGCAATAATAATAAGTGGCATGCGTCACATGACAATAACTGTAACGGCGCCCACAAACGAAGCATGGAATGGAAGGAGTAAAGTAGTAAAATAACACCAGATACAGATGAAAGAGCGGAGAAAATGACCTGCAGCGGCGACTATGAGCATACTACGAATTATGCACAATGAAAAGTCAGTAAAGCACCAAGCAACAGCGGTCGTTATGGCAACAATGAGCCGACACAGCATATGTGGGAAATACTAACTGTTTGTATATATATGTATGAGTGAATATACACACGAGAAAAATGCAAAAAGAATGCTTGCAGAATTCACGCTGGCCACTTGCAGCAGCTCAAGCAGCTGGCTTGCGTTGTCCTCTGGCAGCATATTAAGATTACAGCAAGTTTTTATTGTTGTTGTTGAGGCAAATAATGCAATTTTTTATTGTATTTACAGGGCATATTTTCAACGGAGCACAAAGAAAGTGCGAGAAATGCAAAAATATTAAGAGAAAATATGCAAACGGCAAATTGTGGCAGCGTTGCAATGGAAATGAGTGTGGAATTGTGAGAGAGAAAAAAAAAACAGTTCTTTATTTGTATTTGTAATGTCTACATATGCCAGCAAAGCAGCACATGCTTGAGTGCAATTGTGGCAAGGAAAGCTCAACAAGGTGTTGCACGCTCGATGAAGCGACAAAGCACTTGTCAGGCAAACACGCAAACACACACAAAAGCACATATAAACACAGTTATATATACAAATATATATGAAATCATAAAGCTCATGCTTGCCTGGCCTTCATTTGCCTTCCACAAGCGCTACAGCATACAGACTTGCAACACTTCAGCTTATATACATATACATACATATATTCCTGAATATCTCTACAGCAAGACTGCCGCTTTTCTTCTGAGAATATTCTTTTTTTTTCCTACTACTTGCTCGAAAATCTCATTGTGGCTTCGCTGCGAACTTTCATATATTTACAACACTCAACCACAATTTGCCGCATGTTGCAAGCGTACTACTACTACCACTACTACTATCGCAAACATATCCGGTAAAATACCTGTAACCGTAAGAATTTCTGCCACGCCACTACAAACGCCCTAAATTGGAATTATTGTGGAAGTGAAATGCGAAATTTTATTTCTTCTTAGAAGGCATACTTGCCAAGCAGAAGAAGAAAAATTAAATAAATATGAGTGAATATATTTATATTACTGAAAAGCTCTAAAGCTTGTATAAAGCAGCGTCTTTAAAAAGCTTTAAAGTTTGCATAAAACAATTTCTTTAAAAAGCTCTAAAGCCATTTCTTTAGAAAACCTTAAAGCTTGCAAATAACCGTTTCTTTAAAAAGCTCTAAAGCCACTTCTTTAAAAAGCTTTAAAGCTTGCATAAAACTTTTTCTTTAAAAAGTTCTAAAGCCATTTTTTTAAAAGCTTTAAAGCTTGCAAATAACCGTTTCTTTAAAAAGCTCTAAAGACATTTCTTTAAAAACCTTTATACCTTGCATAAAACCGTATCTTTAAAAAGCTCTAAAGCCATTTCTTTAAAAAGCTGCAAAGCTTGCATAAAACTTTTTCTTTAAAAAGCTCTAAAGCCATTTTTTTTTTAAAGCTTTAAAGCTTTCATAAAATCGTTTCTTTAAAAAGCTCTAAGGCCGTTTCCTTAAAAAGCTTTAAAGCTTTCATAAAACAATTTCTTTAAAAAGCTCTAAAGCCATTCCTTTAAAAAGCTTTAAACCTATTATAAAACCGTATCTCTAAAAAGCTCTAAAGCCATTTCTTTAAAAAGCTCTAAATCCATTTCTTTAAAATGCTTTAAAGCTTGCATAAATTCTTTAAAAGGCTCCAACAGACTTTAGACTTTTGTGTCTTTAAGAACCTTAAAAGTCTACATTAAACAGTATCTTTAAAGAACTTTATAGTCTGCATAAAGCTATATCCTTAGAAAGCTTAAAAGATCTCATAAAGTTGTTAAAATTGTTTCTTCGAAACTAATCGGATATAGTTTCTCCACTTCAATTTTATTTATTTTGTGATCTTTGTTGTTACTTCTAAAAGCTCAAAATTACTTACAAGTTACTTATTCTTCCTTTAAAGCACTAAGAAATAGTTTCTCTATTTTATCTTACTTTTTTTAACGATATCTGATGTTTGCTCAAAAAGCTCGACAGCTTTGCAAAAAGCTGATTCTTTAAAAAGCTCGAAAGCTCTTATAAAGTCACTTGTTCCTCTTAGAAACTAGCCGACTATAGTTTCTCCATATTCATTTCATTTCGTTTGTGATCTCTAATGTGCCTTTAAAAAGCTCAAAAGCTCTCATAAAGGAGATTGCTCTTCCTTTAAGGCACTAGGATACAGTTTCTCCTACTTTATTTTACTTCTTTAATGATCTCTGATTATTCTTTGAAAAGCTCAAAAGCTCTCAAAAAGTGATTATTTTCTCTAGAAAGCTCTGAGGCATATTTATAATTTCTTCTTTATCATTTGAGAAGTAGTTTTATATGAAAAAGTAAGATAAAAAAGAGCTTTTAACCTAGCCGTATAAGTTGAATTCAAAATGATCCTTAAATCTAAACTAAGCTCTCGATGCGTTACCACTGTTTACTTCAACTTTCCGAACCATTGCTTTCAACTAAAGTTCATAAATAATAAGAATTTATGCCACTGCAACAGCAACCATACACAGTTTTACTCTCAAAAAGTTCCAATATATGGCACAGATGTCGCTGTTACCTTGAGAAAGAAAGATTTGCTTCTTAGTTAACCGGAAAAGTTTTCTTAACATGCGGCCGCCTGCGCCGACCTGCTGCAATATAATAATTTAGCACAAGTAGTTTTGCCTGAGATTTACCATTTCAACAACGCCTTCACCGCTAACACCATGCAGGAGCTGCATGCGACTCTCAAGCAGTCAAATGTAACAACAATAACAACAGCATACGCTTGGCTTGACTTGCCTTAGCTTGGCTGGGATTGGGATTGGGTTTGTGATTGGGCTGGGCGCGCACATCATTTAGGATTTAATTTTATGTTGTCGTTGTGGGCTTTCCACTATGGCCACCTTGAGCTCAAACGGCTCAGCCAGCCAGGCCAACAAGGTCTTAGACTACCATGGCACACAAACACACACACACACACATACATTGCAAGCGATATGAAGGAGATTTTTTTTTGCGAAGCAGCTACAACAGCTGTAACGCCTGAATTATCCTTGTGCCCTCAACTAGTTTCACACAGAGAGCAAAGGTGTTGGTGTGAGTGCCGGTTTTGATGAGAAAATGCGAGGCTCGTGTGACATTTTCATTATCGTCGGTTATATGCCACACAGATAAGGTTACAAAATTATTAGTGGGATTTTTGTTGGGCGGCTTAGTCGCACTAGTGATATATCAAAGCTCGGTAACTTACTGGCGTACAGGATATCTCCTTGCACATATACATACATCTGCTCGGCTAGTTAACGGCAAAGGCTGCAGTGAGACACACTGTTTGTTGAAGCCGTGTTAAGCTAGTTTGTGTCGTTCAAATGCCAGCAGCGCTGTTCTAGCGAGTTTACGCAACGCTGCAGGCGGACCTACAACTACGACAAGGACTAACACGTTAGCTCACACGGAGTACTTGAGGATTTAAGCTCAATGGAAAGTTAAGTGTCTGCGCATCGTTTACACGTAATAATGAAAATTATTGGAGACACTTCTCGTGGAGAAATTAAGAGCAGGAATTATGGCGCGTTTTACTCGCACTTACAAGGTTTTAGGTCGTGTGTAGTTCTTTCATAGTTTTCATGTATTTAAAAATAAATTTTAATAATTTTGCTTTGATATATGGCGTTATGGACTCAAAAATACTTTAGTACTCACAGTAACTACTGCTCCATTGATATATTTATAGGGCACTTACCTAAAAAGAGAAGAAAAATATAATTAAAAATGGTCTCCGCAGATAATTTCTAGAATTGAGAGATTTATGAATAAGCGACTTATAAAAAATACTAGAAAAATATAAAGGAAGTTCTCCGGTAGCTGCAACTACATACCCAGCTTTTCAGAATTTATGGTATTCAGCGCTTATTCAGCTTCAAGAAATGAGAGCTGAATAAAGTGCTGAATCTAATTTCTACAAGCTGAATAAGTGCTGAATATCATTCCTCTAAGTTAAATAAGTGCTGAATGCGAAATCATATGGAAATCTTGGCATGATAGTTCAACTTCCGGACGAAGAAAGTGGTAAAGTCTTTCTATATGAAACGCCGACAAAACTCTCATTTTATATGAACTCTTTGAATATAGTGTTGGATCATCAGCTACCGCGTTAACTTTCGATATGGTCTTTCTTGACATGGAATGAGGGTTAGAGGTCAACTTACACACAAGTGAAATGTTTTGAGAGCTAAACCTACACGAAGACTGGCAAAAATTAACTAGCACTACTGGAAATGTGGACTTGAGGCCTCCCAGTTCTGAGTAATTGTTTCGTTAGCAAAGCGGGTGCTTACGACAAGAAATATTTATATTTTTCCAGACAGCCAAGCGGCTTTAAAAACACCTAAGGCGCGAATGATTTCCTCTAAGATAGTAAAAAAATGCCCTGAGCTAATAATGGAATTGACTACTTACTATACGATAAACTAGCAATGGGTTCCTGGACACAGTGATATTCCGGGTAACTGTGAAGCAGGCGAGCTAACCAGATAGGGCACAACTTTACAATTGGATTCCAGTAAAGATGGTATATGCATGCCGCTTGCCACTTGTAGACACTTAATCAATAAGCAGGTAATGGACTGGGCCGAATCCCAGTGAAAAGAATCTGTGACTTGCATAACTAGCAGGAGAACGTGGCCTGATTGGAATAAAGGCCGCACGTGACGGTTACTGAAATTTAAAAGGTAGGACATAAGAGCTCTGGTTGGAGTGTTAACTGCTCATTGTCTGATAGGAAGACATGTCGACAGACTGTGGTTACCAAACAATGACTACTGTAGGAGCTGCCAAGAAATAGAAGAAGAGGTGACTACGTTACATCTACATTGTAAAGGAAAAGAATCGCCACAATTGGACACGGGTTTCTCGACGATATCTCGGAGATTGCGAACATCAAACTGGTTGAGTTGCTCAAGTTCTTAAAAGCCACAGAGTGGCACAAAGACACATTGTGTGTATAGTGTAAGCGGATTTGAGTACCGGTGGATTCACAATGGGCCTTCTAAAGGCCTAGGTGCGTCAACTGACATCCACTTTACCTACCACCTACCTCTTCAAAGAGTACATTCTAGTGTAAGGGAATTTGAGTCCCGGTGGATTCACAATGGGCCTTCTAAAGGCCTAGGTGCGTCAACTGACATCCACTTTATCTACCATCTACCTATACAGCATCTAGCGAGTTGAAAAACTCTTCAAGAAGAGGGAAAGAACCAAGAATACTGAAGAGATATGTTTTTTAGAACAGGAACACTTTCTTTTACTGAACATTTTGGACACAAATATCTACATATCTCATGAGTCTTAGTCCTTACGCCGTCAATCATGGTAGATACTAACTGATGTTGATTTCCATTTTACTTACAAGAGTTTGCAATTTGGCAACATACAATTTTAGAGAAATGCTCAACTCTACACGTAGTTATGTATATGAGCCCGCCATTATTGAAAAAATATTTATGCAAAAATTTCAAAGGAAAAACCAAGAAATTTACGCCATTGATGCGCTTCAGTGCGCCATGAAGTATGTGAAGAATCGTTGCCACTTTGCCGCAATACTTTCAGTAGCATAAAGTTGCATACAAGACTTGAACACATACTTTTCGAAGACACTGTATGTGTGGAGTAAGCGGACCTGGTGCAAATGGCGAGCAAACAAATGCGAAATGAGCAGACAATGCGCACAGAAATGATGCCAAAATAGACAAGAATGGACAGGCAGACAAATGCAGCGGCGAGAAAAGCCCGAATTTCGACAGCAAAAACCGTTAGACTTGCAAGTACACGAAGAAGTGCTTGTGAAGTTTGCAAAAAGCGCGAAGAAAATCTTTTTACCATTTTCTAGTGTAGTTGTGTGTGTGGAAAGCGCTGATAAGTGTCTAAAGTTGCGCACAAACGCTTTTAGAATCAGCGTGTGGTGGAAGTGGAGTAACAGTCAGCGCATTGCAGGAATTGAAAACGTGTATTTTTCTTCCAAGAAACACACACACACAGACATTTGCACTTTAAAGCGTTGCAAAGTGAAAATGTTCAAGTGAAAGAAATCAAGCAAGGCAAGTCTTTCGCAAAGGCGGCGAGTAGTTTTCTACTAATAACGTGGTGTGGGGGCTAAAAAGAGACATGCAACGGCGCGCAAAAACTTCGAGTGCCTGCCGTGTGTCTGTGTGTTGGCGCCACTGGCCTTTAAGTTCGTTCTCCTACTTCCGCTTTTCCGCTTCTCTTTGCTGTTTTCTTATTTTTTTGTTCTCGTCATCTCGGCTTCGTTTCATTTCGTTTTAATACAATTCGATTCACGCTGAAGTGATATGTTGCCATATACACTTTCCGATTGATTTAACTTGTTCAGATTGCAGATAAACTTCACTAAGTGACGCTTCGATAGACGGATTGTACGGTTAAATGGTCAGCAGGTGTTTTGATTTGACAGATAGGTAGTGCCGTTCTTTCTCTGAATGTAGTGGGATTTTGCTGGAGCGGTCTAAGAATTGGTTGAAATGAAGGAAGTTGAACAAAAGCGCATGATAAGATTGAAATTCCTTTAAAGAAAAAAATATTTGCGAACAAAAATGAGAAAGGGTGTCAAATTTCAGGTGAGTCCTTAACCGGAACTCGAGCTTTCTCACTGATAATATTATGGAAAGATCTAAAGTAGCTTCATCGAACTAGATTTGGTTTAAGAGAGTTCTAACTAAATTCTATTAAGAGGAAATTGCTTGTAGCTCTTAAGCCATTCTCTGGTACTCTGGTCAGAATCCCTCCTCGCGCTTCAAGATGTTGTTATAAAACGAGAGATCACTGCACTAAACTCGAAGGAAGTTAAATATCTGCTTGAAGATAGGTTCAAGAAACATTGGTTCCTATCTGGAAAAAGTAAACCTCTCACAAAATGGAAAAGATGTCGACAAAAGCTTTATAAAGATTTTTGAGCACTCCAATTAGATTAGTCTGGGTTCTTAGTCACCTCGGAATCGCGGGGAATTGTAAGGCTGATGAGCTTGCAAGGTCAGGAACAACGGACTCACTATTAGAAGCATGGAAGCATGTAGGAGCACCGTTGTCCTATTGCGGTTTGCTAATGGACAGATGAGCCTCGGCTAAGCTGGGTAGGCGCTGGTCAGTTACCAACACATGCTTAGTCGCAAGATCCTTCTGGCCTAAGGTAAACCGCGTACTTTTCGCCCTCAATAAGCCTTACCTCTCCTTAGTCGTAGGGGTTCTTACTAGCCATTGTCACATCGGGTTCCACGTTGTAAGGTTAAAAATCTTACCGGACGCCAGCTGTAGAAGCTGTATGGTGGAGGATGAGGTGGAATCGTCTCATCACTTTCTTCTGGAATGTCCCGCCTTTGCGAGATCAAGAAAGAGATTTCTTGGATCTCACAGGCTCGCGAAATAGCGAATATGGAAGTTAAAAATCTCTATAGATTTGTAGTAGGTTCAGTAATTGCTAATCTAGGGGGGATCCAGGCTTCACAAAGGACTATATTTCAAAGTCTACGTGTGTTTCCTTTCGAAACAGCCTTAGAACCTAACCTAACCTAAAGGGTGATTTTTTAAGAGCTTGATAACTTTTTTAAAAAAAAAAACGCATAAAATTTGCAAAATCTCATCGGTTCTTTATTTGAAACGTTAGATTGGTTCATGACATTTACTTTTTGAAGATAATTTCATTTAAATGTTGACCGCGGCTGCGTCTTAGGTGGTCCATTCGGAAAGTCCAATTTTGGGCAACTTTTTCGAGCATTTCGGCCGGAATAGCCCGAATTTCTTCGGAAATGTTGTCTTCCAAAGCTGGAATAGTTGCTGGCTTATTTCTGTAGACTTTAGACTTGACGTAGCCCCACAAAAAATAGTCTAAAGGCGTTAAATCGCATGATCTTGGTGGCCAACTTACGGGTCCATTTCTTGAGATGAATTGTTCTCCGAAGTTTTCCCTCAAAATGGCCATAGAATCGCGAGCTGTGTGGCATGTAGCGCCATCTTGTTGAAACCACATGTCAACCAAGTTCAGTTCTTCCATTTTTGGCAACAAAAAGTTTGTTAGCATCGAACGATAGCGATCGCCATTCACCGTAACGTTGCGTCCAACAGCATCTTTGAAAAAATACGGTCCAATGATTCCACCAGCGTACAAACCACACCAAACAGTGCATTTTTCGGGATGCATGGGCAGTTCTTGAACGGCTTCTGGTTGCTCTTCACCCCAAATGCGGCAATTTTGCTTATTTACGTAGCCATTCAACCAGAAATGAGCCTCATCGCTGAACAAAATTTGTCGATAAACACATTTCGAACCGAACACTGATTTTGGTAATAAAATTCAATGATTTGCAAGCGTTGCTCGTTAGTAAGTCTATTCATGATGAAATGTCAAAGCATACTGAGCATCTTTCTCTTTGACACCATGTCTGAAATCCCACGTGATCTGTCAAATACTAATGCATGAAAATCCTAACCTCAAAAAAATCCCCCGTTACTTGTGACAGTGCTTGAAAAAGGCTACACTCCTCACTCTAGGATTCCAGCATCATCTAGAGAACCACTCATCCAAAACAAGTTCCGAATTATGGTCAAAGCGAAGCAAATGCAAAGTAAATTAATTGAGTTGTCATTCAATTATCGCTGCCATTTAATTTAATTATTTAATAACACTCAAGTGTTAATTAAATGAATTTCGAAATTTCCCATGCAAAAAAGTACAGCAAAACCACTTAAAAAAGGTTTAATTAAATAAGCGCTTAAAGTTGCCGCAAAAGTTTCTTGCGCAAGCTTTTAGGCGTGTGCTTTGCCAGGCATGACATTTCAAATTCAATAAAAATTCTATTCAATTGAATTCATTACAAATTCATTGTCTGCGCCTCTAATCCTTTTCAATGGACTACACAAAATTCAAGCGTATGCGAGGACATGCACCGTTATGTGCGGATGAGTGAAAGCGCAAAAAAAAAAATAAAAAATTAAATAAACAAATTGAATTGCGTAAAATGCCATTAATGAATATTTTCAATCAAAATTTTGTTGAATATTAAAATTAAAAATGGAGCGAGGAAGGAAAAACTTTTATTTGGAAATAAAAAGTGATTTTGATGAAAGAGTTTCTGAGTGCTGGAAATTGAATTAGAGAGCGCGCGAATGATAATGAAATGAATTAAACAAATGCAGACGGAAATATAAATTTGGTTTCATTAAACCTTATTTAAGACTTCACGGATATTTTGGGTGAAAATAATATGGGTTAGAGAGCTTTAAAAAGCTTTAGATAATTTTTATGGAAGTCTGTATGAGATTCTGTATAAAATTTAAGCTCAACTCCTAAATGTAGGCACCAGTGCATATTTTGCTTAAAGCTATAGATATAATGTATAAAACGTTGCCTACCTTTGGGCGCATTTTAATTTAATAAGCGAAGGCACATACCTTTTAAGGTGATACATAAATAAATTACGAACATTATGAACAGTTTGAACCATTAAAATTATTAAAATTTTGAAATATTTTAAAAGCTCTCCAAGGCTAACTAAGCACCCATTATTATTAGTTTCGATAGCGATTATCGTTGAGGTGCTTAGACGTGAAGGTATGCATGCTCTTCACGCAATTTATTTCCTTGCTACGACCAAATTTTGTTCCTCACGCTACTCTCTACGCCCTTCCACAACTTATTTTACCCCCCACGCACTTCCACATTAGCAACGCTTGCCACCAACCCTCTCCGCCTTCTTGAAACCACGCATTTTTTTTATTCTCCACTGAACTTTGGCTGTCACTTTTATCCTTTTTCGAATTGGGTGCTTCAGAAATCCTTAAGCATTCAATCGCGTATACCTTAAATGGATTAGGAGCGGTGAAAATCTCAAAACAAGCCAGAAAATGAATAAAAAAAAAACGAAAAAGTAAAAAGGAAAACAGAAAAAAACAAAGCTAAATCGAATCAAGTCAAAATAAAAATTTAAAAATAAATAACAAAAGGCCAAATAAATAAGTAATAAGCAAGTGGATGGGGTGATTGCGCGTATGTGTGGGCAGACGCATTGAAGAATGAAAGGGTGATAAGCGCGCCTATACCGGCAAAACGAAACCGGAAGGGATGCTTATCCTGCATAATGAAGAAGTTGCGCGCCTTAAAACTAAATTTGTTTGATTCGCATGATTCTTTTCGGCCCGAAAATAAAACATACCATAAACAATAAAGACGAAAACAAAAAATGGATACACCCACACCCCGCAGGTCTTTCTATCACCACTACTTTTCTAGTTTAAGTGGAAAAATTTAAAAAAGGTTGCCCCGTATGCGCAATATTACTGGCAAAGGGTGCGTGTAGCTTGGAGCAAGCAGTTCAACAAACGTTGATAAGCGTCTTAAATACAGGTTGATTTCTTTTATTTTGGATTTCCTTTCTTGTTTTGTAGGGCGCTAAGCTCGGTTAGTCGCGCACAATAGTTTGTGGATGCGCAAAAGGTGGCGTTAAAGGTGATGTTGAGCTCCAGCAGAGCAGCTACTCAAGAACTTGTTCAAATGCCTTTCACATTTGCTTGTTGAGTTAATCGAATATCGTTGTTATTTGAATAAAAGTGAAAGTTTGTATATTGGAGTATGAATGGGTTAGAAAGCTCGAAAGCTCAAAGGTTTTGAATGGCTTGAGGTGGTAGAAAAATTGAGTTTTTCTGTTTTTCGCATGAAATTAGTGAGATTACCAGGAACTAAAGTTTATTTATAGTTTAATCACATCAGAAAAAGTTAGCGAAAGCTACTTGGTTTAAGCTTTCACAGTTCTAAAGGTTTGTGAATGGCCTTCAATTAAATTTTTTTCGAAGTTTTCTCTCAAATTTTTTTTCGAAGCTCATTCGATCTAGATCGATTCCTTCATCCCCTGATTCTTTCTATCCTCTCTATACTATTTAGTAAAATACTGAACTTGAATCAGAGCTTTCGAAAAGTTTGCGAAAGCTACTTGGTTTAAGCTTCCACATTACTAAAGTGTTGCGAATGGTCTTCAATTAAATTTTTTCTTAGATCAATCGATCTAGATCGTTTATCTTCTTCCTTTATGCTTCCTATCCTCTCTTTATCTTATAAACTCTTTAGTAAACTACTTGAAATCAGAGCTTTCGGAGCTTTTTACGCTAAAGGGCTTTTCTTTATGCACTACATATACCTCTGCTCTTAACAAATTTTCCAAAATTCTTTAATTTCTTTTGTGTTCTTTATTTTCGTTGCTGTGCTTTGTCTCAGTTTTCCACTTTCTGCGCTTTGAACATGGAATGGATGTCCAAAATTCAATTATGAAAATGCAAGCAAAATGGCAATGAATATCGTCGCGACCAGACTCGCAACCCAGCTGCGCGTTTAAACCCCTCACTACCCATGACTGCCTTCATTCATTACTTGCCTTTGAACTTCCACCGGCTTGACTCGCTTTTAAGCGCATAAATCAGCTTGTACCCATTTGTCTAAAGACGCCTGACTGGGCTTATGCCTCTCAATTATTTTTACGAATTCTGTGAGCTTTTAAGCCTTTCTTTGTACGACTTTTTTTAAACAACAACAATAAACTTAAACAGAGCAAATTGTCTCGATTACGGCACAGTTTCTTTTTCTTACTTTCTCTTTTACTTAAGCTTCTTCATGGACAATTTTGTGCTTCTGTTTTACTCTTTTGTTTCTTCCGCGGCGATTTCGCTACAATTTCGGCGACCTAGTTTTCAGTGACTTAATCCTTTTCGAAATTGATTTACTTTGAGCAAATTTTTTTATTGCCGACTTTTAGGCGCTTTGGAAATACTGAATACTAAATTTTAAGTTGAAACGAGAATTCTCTATATTCAAAATGTAGGAACGATGCAAATACATATCGTTTTAAAGAGATCGCTTAATACTTGCAAGCAAATATTATCACTGGAAAGTTTAAGGAAATCTGGTCTGATTGCCACATTTCCATTGATGTATGTATGTATGTGATTGGCGTTGCAACCGTTTAGCCGGTGATAGCCGAATCGACGATAGTCCGCCACTTCTATTTTTCCTTCGTAGTTCGGCGCCAGTTAGAGATTCCAAGTGTAACCAGGTAGCTCTCCACCTGGTCCCTCCAACGGAGTGGAGGCCTTCCCCTTCCTCGGCTTCCTCCGGCGGGTACTGCATCGAACACTTTCAAAGCTGGAGTGTTTTCTTCCATCCGTACAACATGACCTAGCCAGCGTAGCCGCTGTTTTTTTATTCGCTGAACTATGTCAATGTCGTCGTATAAATCGTACAGCTCATCGTTCCATCGTCTGCGGTATTCGCCGTTGCCAATGTTTAGAGGACCATAAATCTTGCGCAAAACCTTTCTCTCGAAAACCCCAAGAGTCGTCTCATCTGATGTTGACATCGTCCAAGCTTCTGCACCATAAAGGAGGACGGGAATGATAAGCGACTTGTAGAGTTTGATTTTGGTTCGTCGAGAGAGGACTTTACTGTTCAATTGCCTACTCAGTCCAAAGTAGCATCTGTTGGCAAGAGTGATTCTACGCTGGATTTCGAGGCTGACATTGTTGGTGTTGTTGATGCTGGTTCCCAGGTATACGAAATTATCTACGACTTCGAAGTTATGACTGCCAACAGTGACGTGGGGGCCAAGACGTGAATGCGCTTCGCTTCGCTTCCTTATCCAGGCGGGAAAAAGCAGAACTAACGGCGCGGGTGTTGTTTCCAATGATATCGATATCATCGGCTTACGCCAGTAGCTGTATACTCTTATAGAAGATTGTACCTTCTCTATTTAGCTCTGCAGCTCGTATTATTTTCTCCAGCATCAAGTTAAAGAAGTGGCACGATAGTGAGTCACCTAGTCTGAAACCTCGTTTTGTATCGAACGGCTCGGAGAGGTCCTTCCCAATCATGGCGGAGCTTTTGGTGTTGCTCAACGCCAACCTACACAGCCGTATTAGTTTTGCGAGGATACCAAATTCAGACATCGCGGCCTTTGCGTGCTGTCGAAAGCAGCCTTAAAATCGACAACAAGGTGGTGTGTGTCGATCCTCTTTTCACGGGTCTTCTCCAAGATTTAGCGCATGGTGAATATCGAGTCAGTTGTGGATTCCAATGAGTTGCGGTTCCCAATGATACCGCCAGAATATACTACATTACTCTACAGAAACCTTCAGACTATAGAAACAGCCTCCAATATACAGTCAGGCACCTTTTTCAACCAACTGTCTACAAAAGACGCCACCAAAAGCCATTAAGCAAACACATTATTACATTTTTTGGCCTCCATGTGCTTGTATGTATGTGTGTATGACTTCAATAACATTTAAATTTACTGCCGAAATGCAGTCATACGCAACGGCAAATGTTATTACGTCACCCACACCATGCACTCCATACAATACTAGTTGACATGTACGTATGCACAGCGCAGCGCAGCGCCTGGCGTTATGCTTCATTTCTTTTTACGTTGATCATTGTTGCTGTTGTTTTCTTAATTTTTGCGCAATTTACATTTTATATGTGTGTATGTATGTGTGCGCAATGCAACAACAACAACAAGAATAAAGTTACAGCTTTTGTTGCATGCATATGTGTGGCATGTGTGCCTGGCTCAGCGCGGCAATAAAGTCATCATACGACATGCTGGCCGGGCATGCAGCCACTACCAACGGACCGTCGGCCAAAGTGTCTTTTAATAGCGACGGCAGTTCGATTTTGTTTTGTTGTTTTCTTTCACTTCACTTTTTTGGTGAAAGTTTATGCACTTGTTGTTGTTGTATGTGCGCCTTTGTATCTTGTGCCGTCTGCTTGACTGTCGCTCGACTGTCGGATGTTGTAGGCGCTGCAGGCGACGGCTACACCAATAACACCAACGAGATTTCTTTGTGTGTGTTGCAGTTTGTCTGCTGTTGCAACTTCAAGCTTGCCACTGCCGCCAACTCCACACTTCCTGCTGGCCGAGCCTCCTCTTTACCTACTTTAATTCCCAAACTCTACTCAGCGCAGCTTCACAGTCTCTCTGTTGCCACTTCCTGTTGGTTGTTGCCGATTTTTCCACTTCTTTTTGCTGTGTATTACTGCAGCATCTGTCTGCCTGCCCTTCACTGTTGCACATCATTTGCGTTGTCGCCGCCGTTGGCACGCAGTCGCTACTGTCTCGGCAGCCGTTTGTGGCTGCGCGCCTTTGGGCGTCCGTTTGTCAGCCAGCCAGCCAAGCAGTCAGTCGGCAGCCGCGCTCTTGTTGTTGTTGTTGCGCTTTTCTCTCAGCTTTTTTTTTTTTTTTTTTTTTTTTTTTTTTGTTTGGTTGGAGCGCCTACAGTGAGTTGTGTCCTTTCATTTCATTTCGTTTCCTTTGTTTGTTATGCGACTTCACTCACATGCAAGGCAAACAGTTTCCACTTCATCGCTTTGTTTTTTCGCTCTCATTTTGTCATTCGCACTCACACACTCACACACATATTCTCCATTTTTGCTCGCATATCCAACTTTTTTCCAGACTCTTACTACAGTTGCTGCATTTTTTTGGCTTTTTTCATAACAACTTTTTGCTGTTGTTGTTTGTTTGCATTTCCTTTTTCGTTACTTTGCTGAATTTCCATTTCCATTTC
Organism: Zeugodacus cucurbitae; assembly: GCF_028554725.1. Taxonomy (NCBI): domain Eukaryota; kingdom Metazoa; phylum Arthropoda; class Insecta; order Diptera; family Tephritidae; genus Zeugodacus; species Zeugodacus cucurbitae. The sequence continues at coordinate 3,419,536 of NC_071669.1, forward strand.
GCTTTCATTTCATTCACTATGTGCGATTTTATTTTCTTAAAAATTGGCAAACAGCAGACAAAAGTGAAGTGTAATGGCGGAGAAAGGTTGGCCGGCGGCAGCGCTGCCATCAGTGAGTGACTGAAGCAGGCAAAAAATCTTTCACAGTGCAGTGCATCATAGTGAAGTGCCGCCGAAATTGCAGAAAAGACAATAAAGTGTCAAAAAGTATGGAGGACGAGGAAAAAAGAAAAAAGTCGTGATCATAAAGTAAAATTGCATTTTTCATTTGTTGGTCAATTGAGTTTCGAGTGCAGCGAAATGGCAATAAAATAGAGTATACGAGAGATAATTGAACTTTTAGGGGAAGGGTCGGAGACGAAGCGCAGTCTGTGATCGTTAATGCGTAGACTCGGTGCGCTAAAGCAATAAGCGAGAAGATTTATTTCTAAAAAGGATTTAAAAGTCATAAAGTGTCTCTATAGACTATTACATAAATTAGTTGAGAATTTCAAGTTTCACGAGCGAAAAAAAACAGTTTCAAAGCGCTTCATGTGAATGAAAGAATGAATAGCTAGAAGACTTATTTTAATAAGAGCTTTAACTTGTTTGGACTTACAGATAGAAATGATTGGATAGGCACTTTGTGGTACTACTTACTCCTAGTAATGTAGGTACTTTGTGGTACTACTTTACAGCGATATTGTGGCAGCAGACATCGGTAATTTTGGTCTAACAATCATATACCAATAGCTAGCCTCACCGTACTTGGATCCATATGTAACCTCGTTGGACCCTATTTTGATCTCATTTGATATCAAGTTTGACCTAGCGTGAACCGGAATTTATCTTTGACTTGACCTCGGATGACACTCGCTTAATTCTCAGATTGATCTTGCCTGGACCCTTGTTACGGCCTCGCTTTACTACTATCTTGCTTCCATTCAGTTTAACCTCATTTGATCTCAAGCTTAATCTCGCATGACTCCTAACTTTATCTCGCTGAACACCTAGCCTGGCCTTGCTTGGACATTATCTTTCTGCGACCTCGCTTGATCTCTACTTTGACTTTTGGTGTACCTTATGGATTATGACTCGCATGACTCCTAACTTAATTTCGCTGAACACCTAGCCTGGCCTTGCTTGAACCTTATCTTTCTGTGACCTCGCTTGATCGCTAGTTTGACTTCGGGTGTACCTTATCGATTATGACTAGATTCATATCGAAAATATCGATAAATTTTAAGTACTTTAATGAAACTAAGTGGGAGACTTCTCGCTGTATGCCTAACCTGACCTCACATAGACCTTTCGTTGACCTCGTTTGATCTCTAATTTGATTATTACTTGATTCTTATCGAAAATATCGATCAATTTCGAGTACTTTAATAAAATTAAGTGGGAGATTTCTCAGACCATAATATTGGATTTTGCTAAAAATGAAAATAATGTGTCGTCAAATATGTTGGTTGAAAAAAAATTTTTTTGAACACATCTTTGTTGTTGTTTTTTGCCGTTACTTGCATTATTTTGTTGTTTTTATACCCTGAACAGGGTATATTAAATTTGTCACGAAGTTCGTAACACCCAGAAGGAAGCGTCGGTGGCAATAAAGTATATATATAAATGATCATTATGTTGAACTGAGTCGATTTAGCCATGTCCGTCTGTCCGTCTGTCTGTCTGTATACGAACTAGTCCTTCAGTTTTTAAGATATCGTTTAGAAATTTTGCAGATGTTATTTTCTCTTCAAGAAGCTGCTCATTTGTCGGAGCTGCCGATATCGGTCCACTATAGCATATAGCTGCCATACAAACCGAACGATCGGAATCAATGGCTTGTATGGAAAACTTCCGCATTTTACTACATATCTTCACAAAATTTGGTGTGAGTTATTGCTCATAGAAATAATTTAATCTCCGAAAAAATTGTTCAGATCGGTTCACTATAGCATATAGCTGTCATACGAACCGAACGATCGGAATCAATGGCTTGTATGGAAAACTTCCGCATTTTACTACATATCTTCACGAAATTTGGTGTGAGTTATTGCTCATAGAAATAATTTAATCTCCGAAAAAATTGTTCAGATCGGTTCACTATAGCATATAGCTGCCATACAAACTGAACCATCGGAATCAAGTGTTTGTATGGAAAACTTCCGCAGTTTACTACATATCTTCACGAAATTTGGTGTGAGTTATTGCTCATAGAAATAATTTAATCTCCGAAAAAATTGTTCAGATCGGTTCACTATAGCATATAGCTGCCATACAAACTGAACCATTGGAATCAAGTGTTTGTATGGAAAACTTCCGCATTTTACTACATATCTTCACGAAATTTGGTGTGAGTTATTGCTCATAGAAATAATTTAATCTCCAAAAAAATTGTTCACATCGGTTCACTATAGCATATAGCTGCCATACAAACCGAACGATCGGAATCAAGGGCTTGTATGGAAAACTTCCGCATTTTACTACATATCTTCACGAAATTTGGTGTGAGTTATTGCTCATAGAAATAATTTAATCTCCGCGAAAATTGTTCAGATCGGTTCACTATAGCATATAGCTGTCATACAAACCGAACGATCGGAATCAATGGCTTGTATGGAATATTTTCGCATTTGACGTGGTAACTTCACGAAATTTGACATGGATTGCTGCTTAAGGTAATAATATAATCTCCGAAAAAATTGTTCAGATCGGTTAACTATATAACCTTAATGTTTCTAGCAAACAACCCAGCTAAAAAGAATTAGTAAAATGTTTTATTTTTTTGTACTTACTTTTTCTTACATCTTTAGATCTGTTTAAACACATAGTTACTAAAAGAAATGCACCTGTGAAGGGTATATTAGCTTCGGTACAGCCGAAGTTAACGTTTCTTCTTGTTATATATTCATGTTTTTTTTTCTATTCGAAGTCAATTAAGGCATTTTCAACATTCTATACAAATTTAGCATAACTATTTTCGGAAATTTCAATCAATTATATAATTAAGCAATTTACGCAAGTTTTTGTATAAAAAAAATTACACAAAAGCACCAAATAAGCAATCCAACACATTGCCACAAATCACCGCAGTGCACTACAAAACATTTAAATAAGTCGCCGTTAATAGGTTTAAATGAACCCCGAACAATTGGGGAAAACAAACCAAAAAAAAAAAAACAAAATTTCGAATATTTATGTTTTTGTTTTTGCGAAAAATATTTATTATTATGTATGCAGCCGCTTTGGAGTGTATGGCAATTTGGAAATTACTATTTTAATGGCAACCGCATATTAATAAATATTTTAACAACCAAAAACTCATTATACAAAATATGCGACGCACAACACAACACAACAGTCATAACCATAAATATGCATACCAACAACAAAGACAACAACAAATCATCATTGTAAATTCAAACATAAAACATAAAAAATTAGAGAAATGCGAAAATCGTTTATTAGTTGGTAGAGTGCGTGTGCATGAGTGTTGGTGTGTGCAACACATCATAAATAAATAAATGAAGCAGTGTGCCCTAACGGTGGCGGTATTTGGGGGTGCAACATAAAATGGCAATAACGACGCAATAATAATCGAAATAATGAAAAGTGCCGCAAATTAAAGCCAAATAATTATTTGACAACCGCCAACTACAGGCAACAACAACAAGCAACGAAAGAAACAAATATGGCTGGCACAAATGATGTTGCAACAACAACAACAATACAATGGCGGCAGGTTATGTTGCCGGAAAATGCGATTGCAAACTCATTTCGGCAATTCGACCATTAAAAAGTGGTAAAAAGTTGCGTCATAATGCAACAACAATAACAACAACAACAGCATATATTTATATAGAAACATAAAAGCAGTTAACTGTATGTACATATTTTTGGAAGCCGTGGCAGGAAAATGTGGCAGGAGTTCACAGGGCGCCAAAGTGGGGCGCACGAAAACTTTGCCAGCATTCCTGTCAAAATATGTACAACAACAGCAAACAGTTGTGCTTGCAACACACACACATATAGACGACACATGCTAGCAGGCACCCCGCAGCTTTTTCGGGGATCACGGCAAAACATTTATGAGTCACACAATTCAACGTAAATGACTCAACAATTGTTGCCGAAACTGTCAACTGCGCGGCAGACAACAACAAAAATAAATAAATTTTACAACAACAAAAATATATTGCATGTGGAAAAAACAACAAAATATATAAAATTAGAGTTGCCAAATATGCGCGCGACACACACCAGCACACGAGTATACCACGTCTAACGGTACTAAGCATATGCGACAATTGACAGCCGCAGTGTGGGTATTTGCTGGAAAAATTAAAGCGACAAAAAGTTGTCAAATATTTTCGCTAACAATAGCTGTCAGCGCGTAGTCACGGGCTTGTTTACAGTTAGAATACTTACAAATATACATATGTGAAAAAGTACGAGGGTTGCTGTTTTAGAGTCCTAACTACTCGTTTGATAAGCTCGATAAGCTTTATTTATATAACTCTCTCAGTTTGATCTACTAACTCGAGTTTATGAGAAATTTTGGAGTCTAGCATTAAACACTCTTCTCTTATAAGGTGTTTACCAAGCAAATATTTGCTTTAACTTTGCCTTGAACACCATTTATTTTACTATTTAAGTAGTCATAACTCGTGTTTTCGAAAAAAGAATTGAGAATTTTCGAGAAACTCGACAATACTGGTGGTGATTTCAGAGTCCTTTAACTTATATTTACACAAGGAAAACTGCTTATTCAACTCAGAGTTTCTTAAACACTCTTATAAATACATAAACTCGAGTTTTACAGATAAAAAAGCACTTTTTAAATAGCCCAGTGCAAGCATTTGATATACTTTAAATATAAAAACCTTTAACTCAAGTTTGGGGTCTCTTAAATACTGTAATGGGATTTACTTTAGAGTTCTTTATAAACAAAAAACCTTAAACTCGGGTTTATTGAAATTTTGGTGTTTACCATTAAGCATTAACTGCATATGGATAGTTTCAATCAAATATTCAAATTAACTTTGCCTTAAACACCATTTATTTTAGTGTTTAAGTAGATATAACTCGTGTTTTCGAAAAAATTGAGAATTTTCCTCTGATATCTGATTTGACAGTTCATTAAGTTATATGTACACAAAGAAAATTACTATTAAACTCAGAGTTTCTTAAACATTACAATAAATACTTAAACTCGAGTTTTTCAGATAAAAAAGAACTTCTTAAATAGCCCAGTGCAAGCATTTGATATATTTTAAATATAAAAACCTTTAACTCAAGTTTAGGGTCTCTTAAACACCGTAATTAAATTTACTTTAGAGTTCTTCTTAAACAAAAAACCTTAAACTCGAGTTTGAGGCTTAAAAGAACATTCTTGAATAGCTCAGTGAAAACATTTGAAATTTTTTTAGTCTAAAAATCTTAAACTTAAGTTAATAGCGGACTGAAGGTCCCTCAAACACTGTAATAGGATTTCCTTTAGTGTTTTTTATAAACAAAAATCCTTAAACTCGAGTTGGAGGCTTAAAAGGACATTATTCAGTAGTCCAATTAATACATTTGATAGTTTTTCCTGTAAACTAAAAACTTTAAACTCGAGAGTTCCTTAAACATATAAGATGAGAGTTCTTTATAATAAAAAGCACTCGAGTGTATGAGTGACGAAAACATATTAACACTACACTTTCCAGTATGAGAGAATACCTTGTGATGGCATTTCGTTCATGGTTACCAGCGATAGTTTATTACATCTCTGGAAAAGTATTGGTTTATTCTATATAGCTGGAGACTAAACTCGAATCAGTTTAGTTGAAATCTTTTTAATTAATATTACCCACATTTGAAATGCCAACAGAATCAAAAGAACAGAGTATGGTACTTCAGGATGCCGACAGTAAAGCTAGAAGTTGAAGTTTGACTTGATCTAAACTACAATATTTGGAGTGTGTTAGAGATCTACTAAATTGTATTTCATATTAAAGGCTTTACCGATCATGAATCCCACGTCCAAAAATAAAAACAAGCACAAATTAAGAATTTTCGCGAATTCTGAAAAGCTTTGCCACAAAAATTGTCCGCATTAATTAAGCAACTTCGCCCAGCCATCAACAGTTTATATTTTGCATATTTTACTCACTGCTCTATTTCGTTAATAAAAAAGACATACTCCAATTTGTACACACACATATATATCCACGAAACATGCTTAATTATTGTATTATGTAAGCACAGTGCTGCAATTTCAACGTTGACAAGCAGCAACAAGGACAAAGTTTATTGCTGCGGCATTCAACAGTCAAAAAGTATATAATTCATGCAACTTTTTTCATGCATTCCAGCATTTATATGAGCTTTGAGCAGAAAGAAAAAAATATAAAAAATATAAATAAATTTTAAATAAAATCGTAATAGAAAGCAACAACAAAATGGCACTCGTAATTAGAGTGGAAAGTTGGTCAAAAAAGCAAAGAGAGAGGTATTTTTGAGTAAATGTATGGAAAAATTGAGGTTTTTCCGGTAGAGAGGGTTTGAATGAGTCGAGATAAATACAGGTCTGTAACTAGAACTGCTTCTGGTCTAAAATTTAATTAGTCGGTCGTCTTTGGATTTATATCAATATTTTGTAAAGTTGGTACTAAAGAGAGCAGCGCTATGTCTCAGACAAACACTCCAATGAAAACCCTTGAGAGTTGCTTATAAACAAGTAAACTTAAACTCGAGTGTGAGGCGTAAAAAATGCTATTTTAAAGGACTCCAAGAGAATGCTTGATTGTTCTGTATAATCTAGATCTTGGAGTTTAACCAATTTGTGGTGTGTTGAGAGTTCCGTAAACAGCAAATGGTGTCTTCTCGGGAGTTTTTTAAACAAAACATCGTAAACTCGAGTTTGTGGCATAAAAAAGGCTATTTTAAAGGGCTCCAAGAGAACTCTTGATAGTTTTGTACAAGCTGGAATCCTTAAACTCAAGTTTGTTACGAGTTGAGAGCTCTTTATATAATTCAAAGGGGTTTTCACCCGAATTCCTTATTAACTCGAGTTTGTGGCGAAAAAATACTATTTTAAAGAGCTCAATGAGCCCTTTTGATATTTTTTTTTTATAATCTGGAAAGTTATAATTCAAGTTTGTAACGCGTTAAGATTTTCTTAAATACACCAATAGGATTTTGTCGGGATTCCTTTGTAAACAATATTCCTTAAACTCGAGTTTGTGGCGTAAAAGGGCTACAAGAAAACTTTTGATAGTCGTGTATAATCTAGAAACTTTAAACTTAAATTTGTGTTGTATTCAGAGTTCCTTAAATAACCCAATGGGGGTTTCTCGGTTTTTATTAACAAAAATCCCTAAACACGAGTTTATGAGCGACGAAAACTTATAAATTGAACTAGTCAGTTAAAAAATGTTTTGAACTCATTTATTTGTAATTCTAGATGCATTTCTGTCCTAAATCTGACGTTAGTTGGGACCTCAAATGACAGTTGGTGGCGTTGAGAGTTCCTTAAATACCACAAAGGGGTTTTATCACTTTTTTTTATAAACAAAAAACCTTTAACTCGAGTTTCTGGGCGAAAAAAACATATACATTGAACTAGTCAATTAAAAATCTGTTTTGAATTAGTTTGAGATTAGTATATTTCTCTCTTAAAACTGACATTTGAGCTTACTTGGTAGCTTAAAGGAGAGTTGGTGGCATAGAAAAGTGTCAGTCCGCAGACTAGTTGGGTATATTGACCATTGTAGTTGGAAAGTAGATCAAAAATAGTTGATTTCACTACAGGGTGTATATATTTTGGATGATTATTTTAAATTGGAATGCCAAAATTTGTGGTTCTCGGAACTTACCGTAATAAAATAAATTAGTTTGCTAACATTAAATAGTTTCAAAATTATATGCAAATATATATTTCTATGAAATCACAGAAAAATATTTTTGTTTTAATTTTTACATATACATTTTATTGGAAAATTTTGA